>NW_010516746.1:88869-106482 GCF_000687285.1 Phaethon lepturus
GATGAAGCAAACTGAGGGGAGTGGCTGATACACCAGGGGATCATGCTGCCATTTAGAGGAAACTTGACAGGCTAGAGAAATGCATGGTCAGGAGCCTCATGAAGTTCAACAAGGAGAAGTGCAAAGTTCTGCACATGGAGAAGAGCAACTCCATGCACCAGCATATGCTGGGGGTCACCCAGGTGGAAAGCAGTTTGGCAGAAGAGGACCTGGGGCTCCTGGTGGTCACCAGGTTGAACATGACCCAGCAATGTGGTAAAGAAAGTAAATGGTACCTTGGGCATAGGAGGTTCCATCTGAACATCAGAAAACACTTTTTTTACTGTGACGGTTACCAAGCACTGGCACAGGCTGCCCAGAGAGGTGGTAGAATCTCCCTCCTTGGAGATATTCTAAAATCTAGGTTTGGTCCTGGGCAACCGGTTCTCGGTGGCCCTGCTTGAGAAGGGCAGCTGGACAAGATGACATGCAGAGGTTCTTTTCAACTTCAACCATTATGTGATTCTGTGGTTATGTGTTTTATAAAGGTAAAATGGATTACTGATAGGTGTTTTGCAGAGAGGGGAAAGGTGGAGATGAAAATGTTAGAGAAAATGTTTGTGAAATAGGACAGTTACAATCGCTGTACATCACATCATAACTTACTGGTTGTACATTATTCGTATTTTATAAAGAGATATAAGGAAAAATAAAAATCTTATTAGTCAACTCCAAACTATTGAATTAGAATTCAGGCTTTTTTCATTAATAACATAGGCAGTGAAAAGAGATTTTTCTCACAGAACATTCTTTCTGCTTCATAAATTCACTGTGACAGAGTTCAGCATTGAATGTCACTGAGTATGTGACTAATACCACATCTGTGTGTTGTACTGTTGTTATATATAGCTGCAGGACTCTTTAGAATTGCTTATAATTATTTTTCTTAAAATGAAGATAATAGTTTTCTCCACTAAATTACAATTGTTTCCTGCCTTCAGTTCCACCAGTCATCCGAGTCTATCCAGAGAGCCAGGCAAGGGAACCAGGTGTGACAGCTAGCCTTCGGTGCCATGCTGAAGGTATTCCCAACCCACAACTTGGTTGGCTGAAGAATGGAATTGATATCACTCCAAAGTTATCCAAACAGCTAACTCTTCAAGGTAAAGGGGTATATTTGTTCTATCTACAGGTAGTAAATGTTTTATCAGTGCATCCTTTCCATACTAGCTATCCTTCTTACATAGTTTTAACTCAGGGTTGAGGTCTAAGCTAAAACATTTCAGAAGATGTCTTCCAGTTACTCCCCAGGGCACATATTCTCTGTTTTCTCTTTATTAGAATAATGGTTGTACTTACGGACAGGACTACCAGTAAATTCCAATATGCTCTTCTCTATTAAAAAATGTGTAGTTTCAGAGTAGAGCAAGCAACCTAAGACCCAATCCCAACTCAAAATTTGTCACTGCAACTATTTTAATGCTGTTCAATGACTATTCAATGCTAATATTTAAATTTAGATCAGAACATGGACAGAACTTTACTGCAGCTCAGTTGAAAAGAGAAGTACTTTTACTGATAAGAATGTCAGTAAGACTTGGACCTGATGGTGGAAAGGACAGGAGGAGGGCTACCTGAAATAGATGTGCTGTTTTCTGAGGGTTCTCAGCAGACCTCCAAGGGAGTGCAGAGACACTGCACGCGCGCGCGCGCGCACACACACACACACACACACACACCACCCCACCCCACCCCCCCCTAAAGGAAAAAAATAATAATAAAGGCCAAAGTATGAATCTTCTATGAATCTTTAGGGCTCACCAAATTCAATAAACCTGCCCAGCACAAAACCTTCTACTTTCTGCAATCCTTCTGGTGATTTGTCATCAGCTATAGAAAAAAATCTCGTGCTACCAGTGTTCGTTTTAAATCATTTTCTCGTTCATTTGCAAAAACAGGATGTGTATTAGGATAGGACAGCAATCACGCTGCAGTGTTAAGAAGCAGTGGGACAGTCAAGCAGTGAATGTTTCTCTGAAGAGAGTCTTACCTTCCATATAGGTGTCATAGTCCTCTGTTCCTTCATGGCCCTCTCTCCTGGATATAGGTTAACTATTTCCTTGCAGAAACACTTTCCACTATAAGGAGAAAGTGGTGGATGCCTCTTGCACAGTAGCATTCTGTTAATTTCTACTGTAGGAATTTGAGAGGAAATTTTTTCCCTCACTTGTGTGTAATATATTTGTAATAAATAAGAATGGTTCTTCTCTAAGAGAAATGCCTTAAATTCCATTTTCTTGAATATATATATATTTGAAATAAAATTTTGAAAGCTTCATTACATTTTCCCTGAATTTTTCCTGAGTTGAACTACCTATGCATTAGCTTCAAGCAAAGGTGGCCTAGAAGGGGTATTACACCATAACCCAGTGCCCCTTCTAGTCCGTATTTTAGAATACTTACAGAGCTGTTCTTATAAAATAGATCCTACAGTTAAACAAGTATGCAATACTTAAGATGCAACAAATCACTGGTCACATCATTATTCACTTCACATTATTTAAAAGACCCTTGCCTGTGAAACCTGGACCATTGAAACCTTCCTACCCAAGCTGACATACAGAAGTAATTTCCATAGACTCCTACACTGATGTAGGTGTAAAATTCCAGTGTGCCTGTTTTTTCTGTTGCTGCACTGAATTCACATGAAAACAAAACCAGGTGCCTCTGGTTACTAGAAACAAATAATTATATTAAAATTATTATTTATGTTGACATTTTAGCCCACTATGTTCCACGGAAACCTGGGTTATTTTGTGTAAAGCCAGTAATAGTGTCAAGTGACCAGATGCAATGTAATAAAAACATAATATTTAGGTGATTTAAAAGACAACCATAGTCACTTAAACATATATAAAACCTCCGACTGATATTTGGATCTGAAGTGCAAAAATCAGATGAGGTATTCCAGCTATCTATGGGATGAATAAAAGTATATGTAACTCACTAGCCAGTTGAATACCTAGGGGTTAGTTTGGCATACCTCCAAGTTAAGAACTCAGGAATTAAAATGGTCTAATTAACGTGAGCTGAGAAAGCTGTCTGAACATATATTCTGAAAGCACTGTAGCATGTCTGCATGTTGAATATCTCCTCTCCTTTCAGCAAATGGCAGTGAGGTTCACATTAGCAATGTGCGCTATGAAGATACAGGAGCATACACTTGTATTGCAAAGAACGAAGCGGGGGTAGATGAAGACATTTCTTCTCTTTTTGTAGAAGATTCTGCTCGAAAGACCCGTAAGTATTTTAAGTATAAAAATACATTTATCCCTCACTTAAACATTAAATCGGTATTAAAAACTATGAAACAGTAAATAAATTAATATGAGCATGTGTAGAAAACTGGCACCAAAGGCTGTATGCGTAATCCGAGGTTTATTTAAAAGGAAAATGAAGTTTCTGATTCATTCTGTGAATCGACATATTTTTCATACTGCTGTTAAAATTTGGATAGTTTCCTCATGATAGATTTGTTGCATATGAAGGGAATATGAAGGGAAAAAGGAACTGGATGCCTAAATGAGCAAAGCAGTACTCCTGGTGTGGTTTCTGGGATTGGTGAGGGTATAGGGGGAAGACCTTTTCCAATCTTTCTTCCTATATGTTCTTGAGATATACCAAGAGTTAAACGTGGCCGTCGGGACATGAGTGTCATCACGGGACTGGATCTCACCTGCTGGAGTGCTCAGCAGTTCCAGATCAGTTCCAGCCTGCCCGTGCCATCTTGTGCCCGGCTAACTGCAGCTCTCGAGAAATGCAGAGCGACAGTGACCACACGCACTTGTTGAGCTGGGACTTCAATGTGCCAAAGAAATCTACCACTACCAAAAAGTAGCTTTCTTTACCGTCTCTTGAATAAACTCTGTTTACCCATTATTTGTCTGCCTTGCTACTTCTTTCCCTGTCATTTTCTTTCTTCTGCTCAGAAAAATCCATTCCTGAGTTTACACTTCACCTGTTTGTTTTTGCTTTTTTTGTTGTTTTTTTTTCTTTTAAATCTGTTCCTTTAATGACTACTACATATTCATTATTAATATATGTAGTAAAATGATAGTTATTTTACTAGTGAGTCTGATTGCATTAACTTAAGGTATTCCTATTTATCTAGAAGGTTATTCAACAGTGACAAGTACTCGACAGACGATACTAGAGGCAGAATTACTAGCACTGCAAGTCTGCCTGACACTTCCTGTCGTAAGACACTGAGTTTAGTTACATATAGGTTTATTAAGCTTTAAATGTTTCAGAGGAAGTCTTCCATGCAGGAAAGTTTTTTAATCCAAATGTTAATATCTTTACTTAGCTGCCTTAAGTAACACTAATTGTAACTGTCATTTCAAAAGCCTTAACATGTTTTTTTAAGTGTCATGAAAATGTCTGCTCAGATATTTCTGAGAAGGCAGCTGAGGATAAATAAGTTGTTTGATCATGCTGAATTTCTAGTGATATGAAGTAGCTCAGTCACACCCGTTTGCCACAAGTCTGCGGAAAATGTTGTGAAAGTTGCCGAATTACAAACCCCTTACAAACTAGAATTTGTTTATGTTTTGGTTAAGACTTTTTTGGCCTTAACAACAAAACATTTCTATCCAACTGTCCAGTTCCCAAGTATTTTAGTTACATAATTGTCGTGTCCTCTGAAGACCTGATCTGCAGTGATTGTGCAGGAATAGTCACACCTATACAAAATGCTGTTTTCAGGAATTTTAATGTGATGCAATACTTTTAGATCAGCTAACTTTACAGGATTTGTAAAATCATATGCTATGCAATGAACACTGCTTGCAACAAATGCTTTGAAGTCTACTAGAAGTAAGTTGTTATGATGACCGCTGGTGTCATGAAAGATGTAGATGAAGGAAGACAGACTATAAAGCCAACTATTTTGAAGATAATTCATCCAAAAGACACAGTCTCCTTCCTTCCTGTAAGTCATTTACTCTGCAAGTTCTGTGTTGTATGTTGAAGGGAAGCATCTTATCATTGTGTTCCTTGGTGTCTGAACATGGTTTCCTAAAAATTGGTGGATGTGTAAATACACATATAATCCATACATGTGTAATTACATCATTCAAATATAGTTGCAACAGATATTTACATGAGATGTTTACTCTGCTATGCTGATTCACTTACCTTGGCTCAGAAACCCATTTCTGTAGAAAAAGCAATTACTATCAATATCATTATAACAACTACATGAATAAACTGCCTTTGCAGGTACAAGTTTGATAGATACTGTTTAGACAAATGCTTCTGTTTAAAAAAATCCCTTTACAGGGAAGAGTTACTAGCATTAGAAAACTGAAATTAAGAGTAGAAGAGTTTTATTATTAACTCTTCTACATTTGTTTTTATATTTTTCCCAAAACACTGGTTCATGCAGCAAATTAGGGATTATTAGGGAAGAAAATGACATAGGTAAAACCAGCTGGATAGGACTGTGGGCCTTTGATTCCCCACCCACACATTTTAAACACAATGCTACTATTACCTTAATTTAAAGCTTACTGATTAGGTCACAAGTTACATTCTAAAGATCTCTGGTGATGTAAATGTGATTTCATATGATCTGATATAAATTATACCTGTCATAGATGAAATTGTAATAAATAATTTTGCTTTTATCTTCTTTTAAGAGAATAAAGCAGGCATGTTTATTTTTTTAATCTTTTCTTTTTTCCTTACTTGAATACTTAATTCTGGAAATCTTAGGATATTTATATGAACAAAAGTAGAACAGATTCTCACTAGCTTGTCAGTTAATCTGGACTTGTCTACTTTTTAAATGTCACATAAGGTAAAAATCATAGCAAAATAAAAGCATTTCAGAACATTGAGTTATTGAGAGGGTAGTGAGAATTTTTGCAGTGGAGCTCTAAAATATAAACTACAATTGCACTGCATTGAGCATGACAGTAATTTTGTAAATCACATAATGAACATAGAACATTTTTACCAGCGTATGTATTTTATTTCCTAGAAAGTTTAATAGTTAATAAAGTAGTTGATAGAATATTAAGGAAATGTTCACTTTTGTACTTATCTGACCCATTATTTATGTGCATATGAAATCTTTTGGGGTTTAATGCTACTTTGCATAATAAGCTAAATTTTTGGTAGTTATCTGTGGAACCTCATTTTCAACACATCCCAGATTTATTATGTGGAAAACTCAGTAAAGTGCTTTGAGAAAACTTAATGTATGTATCAGAAAGGGCATGGATAGCTCATTCCTTTGGGAATGGGTAGTGTAAACAGCTCCTGAGAGACAATCTTACAATTTCCAGCTCCTCTGCCTAAATTAAAACCAGTGTCATTGTGAACAAATAAATTGTTAAATAATAAGAGAAGCTTTCCTTCACCTATGTGCCTAAAAATTCAGGTTTCCAAAATTCACAGCATGGGTCAAGAGGCATTTAATGTATTATAAAAAGAAAAGTAATAGAGTTAAGAGCAAACCTATACTAATTTGTGGGAAGTGTGATGCTAGTAGCAAAAATAAAAATATATATAATGTAGAGTATGACTTAGGGTTGCCAGGCCATTGTTTTTTTAAAGTTTCCAGTTTCAGAAATTTGGATTCCAGTTCCCATGAAAAGTCAATATACTTCAATGATAATGGTTCATCATCAAGTTGCTAATTGGAGGTGGAAGTGAATGGAAAATACTGTGAAAGTGCTTTGTCATCCAGACTTGTTCAGTAGATGCCAGCACTGAACACTGAACCATTGTTCTGTCACACATAGGTAAAATTTTTAATAATGGATGACAGGCTCAAGCATAGTTTAGCCTTTTCTTAGCACATCAGCCTTTTACAATGTGCACTAAAAAATAAAACTTCTGAAAATATGTTTTCATTTTGGCATTGTCTCAGGCAAGAAGAGTTGAATTATTTTCCTTAAAATACCTTAACTTCAGCATTGGTTTTTGCCAGTTAACTCATTCTGTAGCTGAAATTTAGTATACTTAACATCTGTGTCCAAATACATGCACACATTTTGCTAGATTTGTGAAGTTGTTATGGAATTTTTTAGTTTATATTACCTATGTAAACATCTGTTATAAGTACAAGTGATAAACGTCTGGTGCTGTCTGTTATCAGTTCCCGTTTAATTCCTCTGATGTCGACCTTTTAGACTGAAGCATTCCATTATTGTTGTCTGTCTCAAGCAACAGCTTTTTTGTTGCTTTTAATTTTTAATGTTTTTGCTAATATATCATGACCATTCCTGAAAGAGATGTTAGGAAAGAAACATGATTTTACTTATGTTAAAAAGCTTTTTACAGCACAATCTGGGATTTGATGTTGGTGGTTCATGCAGTGACATTATCACTGGAACCTACTGCAATGAAAATATTTCTCCAGTGTTGGACACAGTAAAAGTCACCAAACAATCGGTGATTTATATAGCGGGTGGACACTTCTTGGGAGTTTGGTAGAGTTCTATGGACTACCAGAACAGATTTGATTCTCAATGTAACTGCTTTTTCTTTTCTCCCTGGGCTTTTGTGGATGTGAAAGTGAGGATAATTTTTTTATTGTGCTCTTGGCTTTTCTTGCTTCCTTGAGTGGTCCTCCAAGTAGCATCCAAGGAAAGGTAGATAAGAAGGGATAAGACTGAGTAAAATGGAAGTGAAAGAGACCTGGGGAGAGGGACAACGGAAAAGGCCAATAATGTGAGGAAGAAAGGGAGGACACAGGCAGCAGTATGTGAAAGAGGACAGGTTAGCGAGAACACTTAAACACTAAATGAGAAAGAATGGGAGGAAAAAGGGATAGGAGCACAGGGGGAAAATGATCTCTTTAAAGCTCTGTAATAATCCTCTGTAAGATGTGGAGTTGCATCCAGGAGTATCTAGTCATTTTCATGCTTACTAAATTTTGTGATCACACAGCAACAGTGTACATCCTGCTGCTGCTCCTTTTTAATCCATGTGGAGAGCAACACTACTTCTAGTACCAATTAAAACATTAAGGGAGATATCTGAGAAGACTGAACTTTCTGTTGTTCTAGTAAGTGGAAAATTTTATTTAACTTACCTTTTTAAGTAAGACAGTATATTGGAGTATAAATGTATATTAAAAGAAAATCTGCAAACATGAAAAAAAATTAGTCAGAGAAGGCTTGTAGGTAGAAACAGTCCATAGTGTGAGATAATTTTGATAGCATTTATTTATCTAGTTGTTCATGTATCATTTTGACCATCTCTGACACAAAGTAGTTCGTTTCCCTTATCTAAGTGTCTAAATGCAGTTTTACTCATTAAACTCTGAGTAATTCCTCTTCAGGCTTTGAAGTATGCTGCTTCTATATCAGACCTGAAGAAGGGCTTGTAGGTGTGAAAACCTGTCTGCTTTTTCCAGTAATACCAATTGCTGCAGAGCCAATTGAGAAACGCCTGACTCTGTTGTCTTGAGAACCTCTGTGTATGTGTTGGAAGGTTACTATTAGGTGCCCAAAAGCCTTCTCTTCTCCAGGCTGAACAAGGCCATTTCTCTCGTTAACTTTCTCCCTGGTGTGCATATATTTTATAATGTGGTCTTTGTTCTCCCTTCTTCTTCCCAGCAGGGCCCTTGCCTGCAAATTTTTAGATTTTGTAATCTCTGTTGGAAAAGCTATATTTTAACCTGAGAAAATTTGGCCTTAAGCTGAAAGTAAATGTTTCATGAAAATTCTCTACTGGAACGGGAAAGTACTTACCATCATTATGACATTTTCTACAAATGTAAAACTTTTTTTTTTTGCTTTTTCTACCATATATTATTTTTTCTGTATTAATGAGCATCTTAGATTCATACAGAAAACAAAAATTCAAAACACCTCTGTATATCTTGTGCCTTCTTTACTGGCTTACATATGTTTTCAGAACATTAATTTTAAAGTACCGTGATTTTGATAGTCAAAAAGAGCCATACAGCATGTACAGTGAATAGATCTGTACATCCTACACTTACAACAGTAGCATCTAAGATATTTCTGAATGCAAGAACTGAGCGGTTTAATACTCTAGAGACTGGAAACTTTTTGTGCTGTGAATTCCATTTTCCCTCAAGTTTGTAGTTAAAGCCATTGAGAATGAGATAGCTGGTCTGGGTGATAGCTGGATAACCCCTGCAGTGACTGGTAAAAACATTCTGTGGATTAACAACCTGGTCCAAATCTCATTGAAGACAGCAGAGTCTCCCCTACTGTCATGCCCCTCTAACAATACCTGAGAGAATTCATCTGTGTTGGAAGGAGTCTCTGGCATAATCACATTTCTAATACAAGCAGCAGTCTAAAATATGGTTTTAGTTTTATTCCAATGTAGTTTGATTTTTCAGAACAGATATTTCATGGATTGATAGATTTAAGCATGATGGAACCATTTCATCTTAACTCCAATCTACCTTCTCCATTTCACAAGACATTAAATTGCATCCTGTCCTGCCTGAACACAGATCTAATGCCTGTTTGCCTGAAGTGTATCCTTCCAGAAATGCATCTACCTCAGAGACACAAAGAGCAAGAGAATCCCTCATGTCTCTTGGTATTTTGCTTTACTAATTAATCAGTTCCAGTAATATAGAATAATGCTTATTTTCCATTTTGAAGTCAAATTTTCCTTCAGTTTCCTCCTTTGATTCTCAATTTTTCCCAGTAAATTGACCTCTTAAGAATTCTTGCCCTATGAATATACCATCATTAGATATTCATTACTTTCTCTCTCACACACTAAATAGAAATTTCTCATAGGGCAGTTACCGTAGGACTCAGACGGTCTTTTTGCCTTGAGGATTGTAATTGGTTTTGGTACAGTTTTCTTAAAAAATGGGAAATTGTCTTTGCAGAAGCAAATGTATTATTTTTTTCTTTCATTTTGTGGGGATAAAAATACATATTTGATAATATTTTGCTTTGCAATCCACTGATCCCTTGTCACTTTTTTCCACTAGTATCAGCAGCGGAAGTTTAGTTTTATATGTTTATCTACCACGTGCCCTATATCCTACCAGGCCTCACTTTCCAAATCCTGCTCCTTCCAACAAGTCTCAACCCCTGCAGTGTAGATATAGTCTGCATTATTTTTCCCTAGATGTCTGAATTTCCATTTGGTTATATCAATATGTAATTTCTTTTAGAGATGTACTTGACAAAGTAATTCAAACAACTTTTTGAAACTCTGTTATTTATCAAAACAGGAAATTCGCAGACTTCTTAGGAAATTATTTTATGTTTGTTTACAGATCATTGATGAAAACGGTTAAGATGGTTAAGACAAGACTCATTACCCTTTGCTTTGGACACATTCCAGCACTGTAGTCTTCACCTTTAACTATAATGATTAAACATTGAAAACTACTTTTTCAGATTAATCACTTTGGCAGTTTTTAATTCAATTAACAGGAACTTTACTACTATTGTATAACTCTAATATATAATCAGAATATTCTGATTAAAAATTTAGTAAAATTCTGGGTTACAGCTATATGAATTTTTACATTACCAAAATTATAATTGCATCGAAGAATACAATCAGGTTTGTTTAAGAAGACCTGGTTTCCATTAGAACATATTAGCTGACCTATAGTCCTTTGATTTCTTAATGAATTGAATTCTGTCCGAATGTTGTTTATTCTTTTGTCTGGGACATATACCCCAGTCTAACTAGCCTCCAGATGGTGAGCTGCTAGAGGTATACGTAGTGGTACACCCCTCCAACTTTCTGATATATTCTGAAATTTCTTTAAAACTAATAGCACCAGACCAAACGTCCAAAACAACTTTAGCAAGTAGTTTTATGTATTACATTTGTACGTGGTTATTTTAAATGTCATGACTACACATAATTTTTTTGTTCCTTTGTAAGGTAGAAAGTATTTAAGCAGCCTCTGTTTTGAATTATTATCCTGCTTCTGTGTAAATACAGGACAAAAATAATTATAGAAGAATACTGTCAATGGAACATTAAAAGAAAAAATCTCATTCATATCAGTACGATTTTAACCTTGAGTAGCTTTGGTATCACAATGATTTTCTTCTCTCTTTAGCAACCATTTGTGGTGATTTCCAGGGCCTTTGGTGTTGCATTGTTGTAAAAAAGTATCAAGCTGATGGAACTTCTGTTAGCACAAAAATGGGATTTTAATTGTAACTAAGGCTGCTCCTTTTCTTAAGGACTGCTATTCCTCTCTTTTTTTAAACAGGATCTTTATTCTAGCACTCCAACATCTCTGCAGCAACGGATAAAGGTGGCTTTACATTTCCTAACTTGCAGTACGTGCAGATTCATTTTAAGGAACTCTCAAACCTTTTATTGACTGATAGCTTTCTCTTCCATTCTACTGGATTTAGCAGCATTTAAAGCATGAGCACACAAATTGACAGCTCCGCTGCAGATTTATGCTGATGACTACCTTTGATAGTCACAAAGAGTTTTGGATCAACCTAACTCCTAGAAGCCATAAGGCAAGCTGAAATCATCAGCTTGCTCTTGTTGAAACACTGTGTGGAAGCTGAAGAATTCAAATATAGAACAAAGATAATTTGACAGTGTATCTTGACAATACATTTATGAGAAAGGTGGAGTGGGCAAGAGATTGCTGCCTTTTTTGTTGATGCAAAGTACAATAATAATCACAAATAGAGGAGGAAGAAATAGCAACTTCGATCTATGGGATTTATTTAGGTTACATTCAGGTAGTATTAGGACCAATGGAACTGGTCCAAGTTTCAATTTTTAGTCAAAGTAACATTGGCTGAATATGGAATATAATGCTTAGCTAAGGAATAGAAATAAACCATTTTGTGAGCTTAAAAAAAGATAGGGAGGAAAAATTATACTAGCATGGGAATATTTAATTGAAATAATGGAATAGAGTATATCTGTGAAATCTACAGCTCTAAAGAAGAAAATCTGACAGTACAGAAAACAGGAAACAAAGATTGAACATCAAAGGCAAAGGAATATTTTCAGGCATGATTTTCAGATACTTAAAATTATTTTCTTCACTGCTAGTAAAATAATTTGAAGTAAAATAACTTTAAAATTCCATTTTTTCTTTCTTGATGACTTCGGCAGGTGTATCAGTTCCATCTTGATTTCTTCTCAGTTTCAACTTGGCATAATTCTATGAAACTG
The DNA here is from genome assembly GCF_000687285.1 of Phaethon lepturus. Lineage (NCBI taxonomy): Eukaryota > Metazoa > Chordata > Aves > Phaethontiformes > Phaethontidae > Phaethon > Phaethon lepturus. The sequence continues at coordinate 101,035 of NW_010516746.1, forward strand.
AAGTAATAGATCATAAAAACATGTGCTGTTCCCTTTAAAGCTAAACAGTTTTGTGGGTTTGTTGTTATTTATTTTATTTTCTGTTTTTTACAATATTTTCATTTAAGAGAAATGTTTTCCAAAACTTCATTTTATAAAATGCAGTTTAGTTTGCCTGTGATTAGTATGACTTCTTAAGTACTTCTCTAAATTTTATTGAGACATATGTGTGCACCTTGGGGAGACAACTGTCATGATAGGAAGTTATCAAGTAATGCTATTAAGGCGTTTTCAAGACCAATTTGTCTGTACTTGATGGTATTTTAATATTCAGTGGCTTTTACTCTTGGTCATCAATCACAGACTCTTGTGTTACTCAGTTCACATGCTATGACATCATCATATATTGCAAAGCAATTTCTCCTACAGATTGTTTCACCTAGGCACACAAAGCAGGATAAAAATTATCTGCCTCATGCACTGTGTCTTGGGGCTAAATTTAAAAAATAATATACCTGTTCCACACCATCAAGCAGATCTATTTCTAACTGTGCCTTTTTTACATAATGTCATAGTCCTATCACCTAACAAGAGATTATGTGATCTGAATTCTACTGACTTGACAGGTTTATGGCCATCAAAAGCAACCAGGCATCTCCACTGTCTAGAACTTGGAATGAAACTAAAAATCTTTTGACTGTGATTTATGGCCTAAATTCTCTTCTGAAAGGCTTTATGCAACTTTAATGGGATCTTCCTGTCACATCTTATACTGAATGGTACCTATTTACCTAATTTCCTCAGAGATAATTTATGCTGGCATTTTATTTTATGGCAGAGCTAAACAAGTTTATACTTGTTGACATCATCAGAGGCAAAGACTTATTTCAAACTTCCAAGTATAGGGTAGAAATTTGGATCATGAACCATTTTTTCTTCTTACTAGTGTAGACTGGATTGTGCTATGGGAAAGGACTTCAGCATGATTTATTCTAAAGATTTATAGAAAAAAATTAAACAATAACCTAACATGGTCATATTTGACCAAAAATAAAGTGTCAGCTGTCACTTTTAACTGATAAACAATAGTTTAATATTCATAAAAATAGATATTTGGTTATTGCATTAACTTAACCTGAAACAAAATTAAGGTGCATGTCACATAAGAACAAAATGGAATTTTGATACACTTTGTAGCGGCATCGTTACTTTAAAAATAGTAGAAGCAAGCAATAAATAACTTTGGAAAAAAAAATGTTTGTTTGCTTCGCAAATAAACTAAGGCTTATATATAATTAAATTTGTATATAAACCCAACAAATCTGTGTTTCTTATAAAATAAAAATAAAATTAATAAGAGATAGGTGCATAAATGTTTTCATCCTGCTTGATAGTAGAAGTTGAGCAAAAAGTAAATCACCTTAACCTCACCTTCACTTTTTAGCATTATTATTTTTAAAATTAAAATAATAATTAAAAACCATGTGGTTCAGCAAGCAGATAGTAATGATTGTATGGATTTACTCTGTAACATAAGGGCATGTGTTTATACATTAGAGATATGAAAAAACAGAGCAAGATAACAGATACATTCTCTTTATGATGTGTATACAATTAAGCAGAACAGTTGACAATGGTGGTGCCTATCAGTGAAGTAAGCAGATAGTATCCCTTCAAACATCTTGAAATTACTTTTTTATGCAATTAAAAGTACAGCAGATTATGGTGGGACAATTCTGAAAAATAATGTTGAATTCCACACTTGCCATATGACCTTATTGCATCTTCCTCATTGTCCTGTTTTCTATTACATCTACCTGTGACCCCTTGCTATTGTGGGAGTAAAGGCTTGGAAAGGAACAGTAGATTCCTACTTGATGGTGCAAAGTCTAGCACAATGAGATGATGTGAAACTGTTGACTTTTATTTATCCGCTAGTACATTCTGATAGAAATTCAGGTAAAATATTTACAGAATTTTAAATGCAAAGCTTGTGTTTTGAGAAGACAAAACCTGGAATTAACAACAGTGGCTCTATATTCATGAACAATCATTATTTGCATTCAGAAGGTATCAGTAGATTTTCCCCCCCTATTTATTGAAATAACATATAATGCAGAAAAAATCTTTTTCTGCTGTTTTCCCCTCTTCTTAAAGCCATTTTAAACTGCCTTCTTCTCTCTTAGTGCAGCAAGCTAGGACATTTTTCAGATGTTAAGGTTTTAATTGATATCTATTTTGTTTGAGTGCTTGTGCAACAAAATAACATTTTATGAAAGTATTTTATTTAGTTTTCATGGTATGTAATGCCAGGAGAATAAAAAGGAAAATTTCAGATTATTTAACCAAACATATATAAAATAGGTACAGAACAATGATAATCTTTAATTTAATTTTTTTTTTAAGTTAATAGATTTTAAAAGCTTATTCTGCATTTTCTTAGATAATGACCACTGAAGCATGTGATAGAAAAGAGAAAACTGTTTCTGGAAGAAAATTAAGTATTGTACTTCAAGAACAAGTTTCTTTTCTGAATCTTATTGCCTTGACCTTGTTTTTCTCAGGATAAATATAGTATTGTGTGCTTATTATTGATAATGTGAACATCTAACTGTGTTGCCAAAAGGAAGCGGAAGAGCTACATTTAATCTCCAAACTCACTGAATGTCAATCTTACTTTATATATATACTTTATTTCCAACTGTTGTGCCTTAAATGTTTGGAAAAAACAAATGTAGGGAGGAAGACCACTGTAGTTGACAGAGTTGAAAGCTTTGACATTGGCTGTTGAGACAGAAAAGTGAAGGCAATGACGTTTATTACCAATGTGTTAAAAAGGAGTAGGATACACAATTTATTTGGAAAGTGACATTGTAGTACCCTCTTATTCATTTAGTAACAGCAGTACCATTGATTTTTGCAGTTGCTGTTTCCACCCAAAGGGGATGAGAATCTGTACTGCTGTTACAGTCTGCTGCAGAATTTCATGAAGTACTAAGGACAGAGTTTACTGAAAAATGTGCAACCTATTACCATTTAGCCAAGATAGAAAATGAGTAACAAAGCTGAAGAGTAGGCTTTCAGATGTTATGTTAGCTACTCATAATCAAAGGGTGGGTCTGAGCACAAAAGCATAGAAAAGCTATGTAAGGACTATGAAGAGTGGAGCTGTAGATGTGCTTGGAAAAAAAAAAAAAAAAGAAAGAAATCCTCTTTCAAGAAAAAATGGATTCTCCCCTGTTCTGCACTGGATGGGTGGTGGGGGAGAGAGGCACAGTGCAGGGTTCTTTTTGGATATCAATATAAAAGGCCCAACAACAACTGGTGTAATAAAACATCTGCTTTAATAAGATAGAATAAAAAGAGGAATATAGATATCAAGTAAATTTTACGTTCCTTCAGATGCTGGGCGTCCCACATTCATGTGGCTTCAGGTGAACTCCAGATGGATTTTCCCATGGCACACTGCACAGATTCTCTCAATAGAGAGGTTCCCTCTGCCTCCCATAATGTGGTGGCTTTTATCTTGTGTAACAAAGAAAACCATAAATCTTCTGGAAGGTTTTCTCTGTCATAACACCCACCAGTGTGCAGTGCAGGCTGTTATGGGCATTCCAGCATATAACCTTGCAGCAGCTACCTATGCTAACATACAGGCTTCTCAAGCCATAAGTACAAGGTCCAATGTAGCCGACATAGTCTGCTCAAGGTCACTAACTCCTTGAATACAGAGTCTTCTGCATGGCTCCCAGTACATCTCTTGATATTATTTAATGACTATATGTTGTCTGAATTCCCTTCTTTTTATAAATCAGGGAAATAGGGCACAAAAGAAGGTGGTGGTGTTCTGTCTTAAAACCAGAAAATTTTACTGACATCTATCAATAATTATGTATTTTTACATCTTGAAGTTTGTAAACGTGTGAGAATTGAGCACAGGGTGTGGCTGAGGATATTAATTTTTGCTTAACCAAAAAGGAAGTTTCCTTAGCATACTTTCCACCTACAGATGTTGTACTTATTCCAGCATGGCAGTCTTTATCTCAAGACTGGACATTTTTCTTGAATAGAAGTTACAGTGATTTAGAAAATAAGTGAAGTTTCTTGATCTATATTAGGTGAGGTGAGGGCTGTTATTTATGATTTTAAATAGCACTCAAATAATGTCTCATTTTTCTTCAAACTTATTTGTTAATTTTAAAATTAATACATGTGGGGTTTTAAAGCCCTCTATCCTCTTTTTTTTTTTTTTTTGAGCAAAGCTCAGAACCATACATATCATTTTGCATTAACACGAATTAATATGTTCTGTACTTGGTATCTTAAATAATTTCATTTGATACTGTGTAGTTCCACACAGTTGAATAATTGTAATTACTTTTTTATTTTCTTTCCTATGTCACTCCTAGAAAAAAGACTGATAAAAAGTAGAACTTTATGGCTAAATTTACAGGACATCAAATGCTATATATTAAACGGTTCTTTCCTCACAATGTGAAGAGAAAACTAATTTTAAAGAAAATCCTCCAGGTTGCCCTGGGGAAATTAATTTGCTTTATTACAGAAAAAAGACTATATAAGATGACACAGACAAACACAGAACTGTCGTCAATATAAAGCCACTGTCTGGGTATGCAGGGATAAATTTAGACATTCCAAAACCCACTTGGAGCTGAGTGAGGGACATGAAGGGCGAAAGATGGACTTCTATAGAGACATCAGCGGCAAAAAGATGACTAGGGAAAATATGGGTCTGCTGCTGAGTGGGGCAGGGGACCTGGCAACATGGAAGGGGCTAACTTGTACTGAAGGTCTTCACATCAGTCTTTACTGGCAAAATTGTCCCCAGGAATTTGAGACCAGTGGGAAAGTCTGGGAAGGAAGTCTTCCTGTGGCAAGGAAGCTTTACCTGTGGTGGATAAGATCAGATTACAGACCGTTTAGACAAACTGGACATTCATGGGTCAAAGGGCCTGGATAGGATGCACCCACAAATGCTGGAGAAGCTGGCCCATGGCATTGTGAGGCCACTCTCGATAATCTTTGAAGGATCACGGTGCTCAGGGGAGGTTTCTGCAGGCTGGAAGAAAACCAATGTCATTCTTCAATAAAGGCAAGAAGGAGAATCCAAGACATGATGAGTCCCTCAGCCTCACCTTGATTACTGGAAAGGAGATGGAGCAAATAACCCTGGAAACCATTCCCAAAAACATGAAGGACAAGAAGGTGTTTAGGAGCAGTCAGGATGGATTTAGGAAGAGGAAGTAATGCCTGGTCAACCTGACAGCAATCAGGTGACTGGCAGGGTAGATGAGGGGAGGAGTGGATGTTTTTTCTCTTGTCCTTACAAATGTTTTGAACACTGTCTCCCATGACACCCTCAAAGACAAACTGGCAAAGTACAGGCTAGATGCACAGACAGTGGGGTGAATTGAAACTGGCTGAACCGCCAGGCCCACAGGATGCGAT
>NW_010516746.1:106513-122284 GCF_000687285.1 Phaethon lepturus
GATCAGTGCTACCATTTCCACCCAGAGTCCAGTCACCTGTGGCATAGATGTTTCTTTCCTCCTCCTGTATGTCAAAGTACAAATGACCAATTTAACACTTCGACAAAGGGGTATAAACACCAGCGCCTTAACGTTCCCTCTTCGAAGTTGTCACCTTTTATACAGAAAGGCTTGACTGCATAGTGCTTGCAAAGTAGGTGCCATATTTAGTTGATGGGAAGGACAGTACTATATTATCCCAATTTCTTCTCCTTTTGGTCATGGAATATCTTTAGGGAGACTTTGGTTGCCTTCTCTCCTAGTGAAAAAAAATATTTTCTGTAGCTCTAAAGCCATAAGGATATAGTTCCCTCTTAAATTTTCTTTTTATACAAATCAACACCTTTTTCTTCTTGTCTAAACTAAAATAAAACAAGATCTCTTAAACCTTTCAGTCCACTCTTTCTGTAGTTGCAGTACTGATGATCTACTGATTAGGTCTTCATTTAAAAAATAATAGCTGTTAATAAAACATCAAATTAATAATCCATCTCATGATCGCAACTTACAGTTAGAGGACTAGTTTAGGGGAATAATCAAATAGTTTAAACATAAGCAGCCAAACATTATTTAGAAGATCTCTGTTCATGTCCGCCACTGAAATATACAGTAAATCAAATCCATTTTGTGCTGTCAGCACTGGATATAAATCTAAAAGTCATAATGGTATTAGCAATTTAGTCACCAAGAAGTTTCATTCAGAGCAGCTGGACATCTGGAGGATGCATGCTTAGCCAACGTAGTCAAGAATTCCTTCAAGGGCTAGTCTCTTCTGCAAGTAACATGAAATCAGAAAAGCAAGTATAAAGGCAAGTGACTGAGAAATAAATTTAAAACATGTTGACTCCATTTTGACCTTAGCAGAAGTTCAACAGGAATTCTGCCTCTTGATGTAAGGGCTTACGGCACAGCCTGAGTAAGTGACAAGATGGCACACTCCATTAATCTTGTCTTTTGGCAGTTTGTTGGATCCTAACGGTTCAAACATTAAAGGAAAAGCAAGGATGATATTTGAAAATAATGCACACACAATCGTCCAGAGAATTAAGCTGGTTTAAAGATAATAAAACACAGACTGAGCATGTTTGAAAGCTGCACTGATGGTCTGTGTTGGGAAAGGGCAACTTTTTTATTCTAGTATTCAGTATCACTTCAACAATTACTGCTACTTTCTACTTATATGGAGACCTCTCATTTGTACACTTCAAAGCACTGAAGGTAAAAAGTAATCATCAACTTCATTTTATCAAGGGATAACAGTATTTAAACTATGTATAAGGTCGTATAATGAGGTAGCTCAGTCGAGAGAATTTGTGGAAAAAGATCATGAGACAAAAAACGGTAGAGAAGAGGGGGAGAAAAAACAAAAGCCCAGTAGCTCTGTTACCCTAAGCCTCTGTGTCATGAGCTTGACAGCAAGTAGATTGGCACTTTTTCCAAGGACCCTTATACATATTTGGGGCTCTGTATATTCTTTCAGAGCTCAGGAACGAGGGAAATGCTGCACTGCATAAGGTAAAAAGCCCATCTTGGCCCTGTCTTCAGCAGTGCCCACTAAAAGGTGCTTGGGGAAATCACAGTATCTGAGACTTTTCTGGAGTGATAGTTGTTCCTGTTTCTACTCTCAACATTGAGCAGTAAGCAGTTGAGGGAGTTTTGCGTACCAGCAAAATTTTAAATAATGTGTCTTCCTTTACATTTTCCAAACTTTTTTTTGAAACCACATTAATGTTTTTAGCTTTTGCAACACTGTGTTTCAGTGAACATCACAATTTCATTATGTCTATGTGTGATATATATGTGTTGTCTGTGTTGTATTCCATTCCTTTAATTTTTTCTCTATTTCTTAAGATTATTACCTTACAAAACACTTTGATTTTCAGTGATGGTGTTTCAAACTATTTATTGTACACCATTCCATGCTAAGCTCTACATATTGAAAATTTTCAAAATTATATTTAATTTCTTTTTATTGTCCCCAGGCAGAAAGAGCAATATTAGGATAATTAGTTTTCATTGATCTCAAAGGTCTGAAATCCAATTGTAAACAAGATGGCCAATTACAACTCATGTTTTCATGGAAAAAAATGACTTAAACACTTAGCTGGTTACCATGCCACTTTATAGTTCCCATCTTGGTGTTCCAAAGGTAATGGCAAACATTATACAGCATGACAACTTTGCTTTGGTAGCATGGCTGTGTTACAGCAATACAGAACAATGTCTTATATGCATTCTGGTTTTGTGTGTTTCTCTCATAATTATGCCCTGAAATAAATCTCTTCGAAGTACAGTGCTTAGAGGAGATTATGAAAATTACATCACCTGTAATTAATATGCATAATTTATGGGTATGCAAACTCCACTCGCTTTTTGTAATGTATTACAAACACACTATTGTTAAAGGCCAATGTAGTTAACCTGAGGGGACAGGGTGTAATGGGGTTGATGGGTTTACCCTAACCCAAATAACTATGATGGCTGAACACAATTTTGTCATGTGACAGAGAACTTTATTTAATGTTATTGTTAATTCAGTTTCCATTAACTTACCTGTAAATGTATTTTAGTGAATCAGAGTTTAAAATATTATTTTAGTGAATCAGATATTAAAATTACTTCAGAATTGATATATCATGTCCTGGTTTTTTTCTTGTTCATTTGTATTTTCTGTTCTTTCTCTCTCTTACATGCTGCAGTTGCAAACATATTGTGGCGAGAGCAAGGTACTAATACAGATGGCTTTTTTTCATGTTCTCTATGTTACAATGAAATGCTTATCTATTGTTTCTTTTGTGTGTGGAGCTTTTTTGTTCATATTCTACAGTTACAGTAATTACCTCCCCCCTTGAAACATTTGAGGGGTTTGATTTAAAGGAAAAATAAAGTGGAAAAAAATCCTTTAAATGCTCATGCTTTTTTGAACTGCTTTTCCTTTTGGGGAGAGAGAAGGAAATAAGCTGTTCAGAAATTTCAGTCAGTTACTCAAAGGGATACAACAAGAAGCTCAGATTTAAAATGTAGACCTCTAACTTTTGATGTTTGCTGACATGATAAATCTTCCAACCAATCAGCCTACCTGCTGTTGGGATTGATCTTCTTGTATGAATCATTTTTATTTGTCAAAATTATAATCTTAAATGGTTTCATTAAAATTGAGGTACCTGTGGTTGCTTAATGAGACAAAGCATCTTTTTCTTATATTCAGGAAAGATTTGCAAATAAATGTTGGGAGGGGAAATGGAGGGTTGCAGTTTGTGACCAACTAAGGATAAATATAAAACAGGCAGTATCAGGTGTTAATAACATAGAAAACATGGAAAGTACATTTTACTGATAAAGATAAGTATCAATTTTCATATATATGAAATAATCTCATAAAGCATAGTGCAGAAAAATATCATACTCAAAGTGTTGTCATGAGGTCTCATTTTGTTTCTCTAGTTATACTGTTCTTAATTTAAAGTTGCAATTTACGAATGAATGTATTTCAGGAATAGGAAATATTTCAATTATTTCCATTGGAAGATTGATAGTACTATAAGTGGATCAGGCTTTGCTAAGAATTCATGATGCAAATGGTATTTCTGCATGTTTCTTAAAGAAATTAATTTAAGAAATTAATTTAAAGATTGAAAACTTTGATATTTCATTTGCCTAATTACATAGTAACCTTTGGCATTTCCCAGTGTGTTTACAAATATGAACTAGTTTTATTTTTTATACCACTGTTTTACCAGTTGGTCAGCTGATATAAACAATCAGTTCCCTGATTATAGAGGACCTCAGCTGTGATCCTTCTGCTCTATTGGTCTCGCAGAGTACAAATGACGTGTTCAGAGTTTCATACAATTCCACTGTTAACAATTAAACTGATGCGCAACAAGATTCTAACACCAAAGTTTTCAAATCTATGGTATTCTCAACGCTTATCAGGAAGGTATCACTTGTGTTTCATCTTGTGTGTTATCTTGAATGAAACTGAAAACATGATTGGTAACCCCTTGATTTTTTTATAGGATTGCGTTAAAGTCCTGTGTTGCTTTCAGTGGTTAGAAAGCACTTAGGAAAACTTAAATTCTGTGACATAAAGACCAATTAAAAATAGTATTTTACCAGAGTCCTTATGGTAAAGACATTCAAATTTCCCTGTGACTATTGTGAAACTAAACAGAAAGCAACTTATAGTAGACATTGAGAATGTGAAGTTACAATATCATCTTCTTAGAGCAGGTTTTCTCGATCCAGCCTGCATTTCTCATTGGCCAGTCATTGTGTTTCTAACAAATATTGTTACTGGTTGCAACATCAGAATTCCTTTACAAGAGAGCAAGACCCTGAAGGTGCCAATAAGCATCACCACTAACTTTTCCGGGCCATGCATACTCTGTCATTTTCTGTTATCTAAGTATTAAGGGATAGGAAGGGAGGAATGGGTGATTAGTGGGACAATTAATGTTGTGAAACCATAGATAGGCTTTAGTGCCTGCAGCACATATTTCTATATGGGGTACACAAAGCCTTATCATAACTGCTTGCTTGTGTAAGTGTAAAAAGAGTGTGTGTCAGAAAATCAGAAAGTATTTTGAAGGTACATTAATTTGTATTACAATAATGGTACAGTATATACACGTGCATAAATATATCCATATATTAATATGGATAATTAATATCCATATATTAACCACCACCATTTTTTTCAGATCAGTGTTAGTTTTAAATATAGATTCAATCTAAATGAAGCAAACATTTGCATTTATTGTTGTTGCTTCTGGCACTGTATTATAAATATGCTGGGTTGGTTTTAGTTTAGTGGAGAGAGGGTTGCAAAATTAGGTCAGATGTCATCAGAGGAATACCTCCTGTAGTTGTGAATCACTTGCCAAAGTGATTAGATATTTGTATAAATGAGATATTTGTACAAATATTTGTAGACACATGCTCAAAGGAAGAGTTTTAGGGTCATAATAACTTGGAAGGGGGATTATTTCATTAAGGGGGGACTATTTCATTGGATTCACAGGTAAAGGTTCCTTATATAAATTGACTTCCCTAACTCAGTATTGAAATGGAAGAAGGACATTTCTTACTGTGTCTCCTTCACTGATTTTGAAGAACAGTTTCGTGAACATTACTATCCAGACGTTGGAAATAAAGCCTTAAAAGTTTGGGCTGGGTTACTGTACACAAATATTATCTGTACATTGGAAAGCCTGCCTTGGAGCATTGGCAACTGAGGAGGAAGTTTTAGGAGTCTGCTTATCAAATGTCTATATCACTTGGGGCTATCAGCTGATTTACTTCCTCACATTCTGGTATTACTTATCCTGCTAATAACTGTAATATACTTTAGTCAACGACACCAGGGAAAAGGCAAAACCTTGTTTTGTCCCCAGCCAACTCCACACATTTCTTTATCACCAAGATACAACAAGGCAGCTATAGGTCTCTACCCTGTGCTCACTGGTAGGGGCAGCCTCACCTCAGCCAGGCCTATCTACAAATTCCAGCTGTTCTTACAGGATGCAATGATGTTGGGCATTTTTTAAAGAACGACTTTGACATATTATCTGACATAGGCTGTATGATTTCCCTGCAAAGGCATACAAAGGTACCCACTGGCCAGAGTGGCCATGTTGTCCTTAACATACCCTATGCTCAGAATACACACGACTGGCAAGTTTTCCTTGAACCTGGGCCTGCTTCTGTGTTACACCAAATGCAGCATAGACAAATTCCTCTCCCACTTTTTGGTAACCTATTAATAGACAAATTTGATGTAAAATGAAGAAAACTTTGCTTGGAGACTGTCCCTTCTTTCTTTTTGGGAAAACCTGGCCATACGTGGGAAAAGATTCCACAAGATTTCTCAAAGGTAATGGCAATTGCTTGTTCTGGGCATGGCCTGACAACCTTACGCATATTACTGCTTTTAAACAGCTGTAGTACCTATGTGTGTACATGCATACATCTATACACAAACACATGCTTTCGCCCCCCCTTAATGTTTTCATTATTTTATTTGGTATTAAGATGTGTCCTCTCTTTATTAACACAGGTTTTCCTTCAGAATTTAGGATAAGCAGAATTTCAAACTCAGTTTTATTTTCCCTGGGTTTTATTCCCCTGTGTTCCTGTACCAAATATTGTTATGTCAAGTGGTAGCTTAACCCCGTACCCAGGATACATGTACATTTTTATCATTGTAGCCCACAATTTAGCTGTCAGTTGGATGGTAATTTTATGAGTACTGTGATTTTCTTCATAGAATTTTACAAATATGAACTGATCATCCCCATTGTAGCATTCACATAGTAAATCAACAACTGTTGTCGTAATTGGTACATGGTAAACTAGAATGTCCTTTTCTGTGGTATTGAGCATGACCACAGATATATGCTACAGATCTGGTTCCCACTTTCTCCACAAAAATTTAGATCATGCCTCTCATTCAGCAACATTGCAGTGGAAGGACTGAATAGTTCTATAAACATTTGTGGCCCTTTAAACTTGGAATGCATATCTGCCCAACGATGGCTTTCCAATAAAATACAATAGAGAATATTTCCCTTTTTGACTGAAAGAAATGTCAAATAGGGTTTTATAAAAAAGGTTCAGAACTTCACTTTCAATGCTATACAGAAATTAATTTAACTCTTCCATACCTCAGAAAAAGAAAAATAAGAATACATGGAGAATTTATATTAATTTTATTTAAATGTATATGATTTCAGAAGATCACTTTTGTTACTGCAGCTGTCAAACTGTATCTTTCTAGATCTGTATTTGTAAAGACACTGTCTTGCCAATGGAGTAAACTATGAAATTATGAATAATATAACTGTTTTGTTTTGGTTTTACAACAAAATGTCCCATAGGATTAGTGTATTAACACTACACACATTAACAAATTAATCCAGTACCACAAATCTGATGAGGTTTTAGTTCAAGACAGGGATTTCTTTTTTTTATCATTATTTAATTTTTTTACATTTTAATATGTTTTTGTTCCTAAGGTCTGGGAATTGGGAACATGTTTTATGTTTTTTATGAAGATGGCATCAAAGTAATACAACCAGTGGAATGTGAATTTCAGAGACATATTAAGCCTAGTGAAAAACTCCTCGGTTTTCAGGCAAGTTATTTTTAAAAATCATTTGTAGTGTTTTCTCAATTATATTTTTCTTTAAAAAAAAATTATTGCTAGTTTAGTGTTTTCTGCTTGACAAATTCAGACATGTTTTCTCAATTAATAAGTAGCTTATGAATTCCTGTATTTTCCTTGATCAAATTAAAACTTTCAATCTCCTTTAGATTGAATATTCCCTGTAATCTTCTCAAAACCTTTATTTTCTTTGGCTGTCTCTCTCTTTTCCCAGTCCTCCCCTTTAACAGCTCTCTACTCTTTATTTCTGGTTTGTTTGTTGTTGTTTTTTCTCCCTTCCCCCCCAGATAAGTGCATCTCTGTGAATCGGGGATTGATTCTCTCTCTATTAAATATAAGATCTAAAGTTATTATTTTTAATGGTTTCTTTTTCTCTACTGGATGTTTGCCTATATTAAACTGTCAGCTATCATGAGGCAAATCCCTATTGGGATAAACACTCTTACAGCTCCACTGAAGTTAGTAGAGATGATTGATGCTTTGACTCCACCATACAGTTCATATAAATAGTTTCAGTAACTTTATTGTTAACAGATTTATAGCTGATTTCACCAAATCCTGTGCATTTATGGAGTAGTTACCATGTGTAGCATACAAAAAACCAGTAGTGTATTCTCCGCTTCCATGTTTTTCCTTTACTGATAGACATATTGCTAGCTGACATGATCATGTTCTCACAGGAAACACACTTGGTACTAGTCACTACATTAAGACTTGTTCCATATGATCTATTACCTTTCAAAATTAATAACTTTTTCTCATTATTTGGATTTGAATGAGTGACCTTGAAATACATAATAACCCATGAGCTGTACACTTTGGGTTTTTCCCCCAGCACCTGAAGCACACTGAAATAACAGCAGAACTGTCTCAATGGAATTTGCCTCTTCAGTTATCATTATTGATGTCAAAGGCTGCTGTACTCAGCAGCAAGATTTATTTTAGTGTGAATAATTATGCTTTGAACAGCTAATCATACCTTGATTTGTGCTGCTTAAGTGAAATTAGGTTGACACAGCCAAAAATAAGCCAAAAAGCTTTTTTATGGCTGTTTAATTCAAAAGCTGATTATATAAGAAGCCTGTTAAAATTTTATTGGTCTAAAGTGCAGCCTAGATTTTAAGTGTATTTTTATTGAAATGTGGTAATAATCAGGATGGATAAGTCAAACTTGTTTCTTTTTTGTAGCTTTCAAACTTAAAGTAGCATAATAATTATATACTCTGCCAAAGAAAAAAAAAAAAGGAAAAAAGAGAGACCAGGATAGTAAGCTACTTGATATACTTGATAACTTTCATTTTAAAGTATATATAGACTTGTTCTCCTTTGGATATCTTTGGTTTGTGGGTAGGTGTGGTAAATATATAGCCAGAAAATAAGGTTTGTTACCTACATGCATGTCATTCTGCCTATTAAATTCAATACTTCTACTTATTCCCCTGAACACTGAAAATATCTTCCTTCACCTATGGGGGTTAATAAATCTTTATTCCTACAAGAGAAATCATAAATATTTGGAAAATACATCATGCTTTTCTACTCATAATGACATCATTGTTCATTCTGCATTCCAAAAAAAGAAAAAAAAATAGTTTTCAGTAAAAAATTTTGAAATTTTGAAAAAACCCTTTAAGATTACTTTCCTCCTAGAGGAAGGATGAAACACAAGTTTAAAAGAATTCCCTACATATACTGCTAATACTATGACAACAGTAGTGTATTTTTTAAAAATTGAATATGAAGTTTTAGACAACAGTTTCCTCCCTTGAAGAATATCTGTCTTCCTTAATCCTGTTTGGAAAATCTGTTTTCTCTAAATAAGAATAATAAAATTACTCACTTCTGTCCCAGGATCAGATTTTTATCAAGTTCAGCATGTGTTTATTTACTGGTAAGAGTTCATGTCTTAAGCTGCTCGTTAGTGATTCTCTTTGACTCTCATAATTCTACTAATCAGAGATGTTGGTATACTGCATGTTTTGTGGTGGCTTTACATAGCCTTTCACATCTATGGCATCTATTGCTAATAAAAGCTCCATCACTTATCTCGTAACATATACCTAAGGAAAATACATGCTTGCTTAAACCTCTCCCATTTCTTTACACTTTTCTGAATTAGATGTTCAAGTAATAAATAAAACCCCAGTAGACCTGCTTCATTGCCAAACATTTACTAAAATGTAGGAACATTTCTAAATTCTGCGGCGCATTTTAGGTACTAGAAGTGTTACAGAAAATGTCTGGATATTACATGTGATACTGCAGTGTTCCGCCCCAGGTTTCCTGTTTGCTTGTCAACAAAACAAATTACATTTAGCTGAGCTCCTGTAAAAGAATGAATTCAGGTATTTCTACATGGCATTGCATTGTATTGTGAACGAATGTATATGTTTAGGTATGCTAATTTTGCTAAAGGTAAATACAATTTCTCAATAGCTATATACTTGAGAACCCTTATGTAAATATTTAATTGCCTCTTATGCAACTGAGTGTCAATACAGCAAAGCCCTTTAGTGGGTGTCTAACATGGGAATCAATTAGACTTTCATTGTGTTTAAAGTGAAGCAGGAGATTTAGTGCTTTACTGGATCATCATGGTTCACAGGAAAGTATAAAGAGCTTTTTCCTCTCCTTCCCAGAATCTCCTAAATTACTTGAATCTTCTAAATGAATATCAAATGAAAGTAGACTTTTATTAGGCTGATAGTGACAATTCTAGATGCATCAGGACAGAAATAAACTTTCTGTTTTCTGATGTGGGTTATTGTTCAGTTATACCAGCTTTGACAGCTGTTTGTTTAACCCGTTGTCAAATAAGATTCTTAAGCATGGTCCAAGTAAAATCTTCCAGCTATTAAATGTCTCATCATTCTGAAGTGTTTGGGGCATTTTCCTCACTAACATGCAACCTCTGTTCATCTTCTGCATATATTTTCCAAAGGCACTGACATGCCTGAGGGATGCCATCTGGAGGGACCTGGACAAGCTCGAGGAATGGGCCTGTGTGAATATCATGAGGTTCAACAAGGCCAAGTGCAGGGTCCTGCACCTGGGTCAGGGCAAAGCCCCCTGTCAATACAGGTTGGGGGATGAAGGGATTGAGAGCAGCCCTGCCAAGAAGGATTTGGGGGTACTAGTGGGTGAAAAGTTGGACATGAGTTGCCAATGTGCGGTCGCAGCTCAGAAGACCAACTGTATCCTGGGCTGCAGCCAAAGTAGTATGGCCAGCAGGTCAAGGGAGGTGATTCTGCCCCTCTACTCCGCTCTGGTGAGACCTCACCTGGAGCCCTGTGTCCAGCTCTGGAGCCCTCAGCACAGGAAAGGCATGGACCTGTTGGAGCAGATGCAGAGGAGGCCACAAAAATGATAAGAGGGATGGAGCACCTCTCCTGTGAGGACAGGCTGAGAGAGTTGGGGTTGTTCAGCCAGAAGAGAAGGCTCCAGGGAGACCTTCTTGCTGCCTTCCAGTACTTAAAGAGGGCTTATACAAAAGATGGGGACAGACCTATTAACAGGGCCTGTTGTAACAGGACAAGGGGTAATGGTTTTAAGCTAAAGGAGGGCAGATTCAGACTGGATGTAAGGAAGAAATTTTTCACAGTGAGGGTGGTGAAACACGGGCACAGGTTGCCCAGAGAGGTGGTAGATGCCCCATCCCTGGCAACATTCAAGGTCAGTCTGAGCCACCTGGTCTAGTTGCAGATGTCCCTGCTCATTGCAGGGGGGAGGTTGGACTAGATGACTTTCAAAGGTCCCTTGCAATCCAAAGATTCTATGATTCTGTGAAAGCCTTTAAATTCTAATTCTTATGCAAAAGTGTTTTTAACTTCCCTTCCCAATGAATCCCAATTACAATAATTATTTTAGGAGGCTGGGGGTGGGGAAAGAACCAGTTGAAACATATGCCTTTGTTGAGACCAATGGAAAAATCCTTTTGGTTTCAACATAATCCTGATTTCCTTTTTATTACAAGAACTAATGTATAATGGCCATATTTCAGTGAATGTGGCCATCACACACTTAAGTTGAATATGTCATGGAGATGTGAGCAAAATACTTAATTTCAAAATAATTAATGTGACTATATGACAGAACAAAGTTTCCACAGGAAATGAACTTGAAACACGCTTGTTAGTCCACAGAAATTGCTTTGTTTTACACTCTTAGAGCACAGTAACTGTAGTAAATGCAAGATTGTTAACCTTTGTTGAAAAAAATGTGAAAAAGGTCCACAGTCTGATTTTTACTACAGAATGTCAAATAAACAGTAACTTAATATAGAACAGGTGATACATAAATTCATGTCTTAATACATGCACAGTTATAACCTGTTGATATCACCTTACTCTTAGACAGTTATAGCATAGATAAACATTTCATTATACTGCTTAAAGAGCTTGAATCAAATCTTGTTAAAACACTGAGGACCCTTGCATTAAGAATTTGCATAGAATAGATTCCATATATGTAAATATAAATATTCCACATGTAAATCTACAAGTACATCTTTTCTCTTGATAATTTCTTGCCCCAGACTACATAGAAAAACTTTCTCTAGTGATTTATTTTCCTCCATCTGCTGACTTGTTATGGGGCAAGTCACTTTTTGGTTGAAAATCTGGGGGAAAAAACAATGAAATAAATTAATGTTTTATCAGATGTTAGCTTCTGTCAGAGAGAATAAATTAGGAAAAAGTCAATTGCTCACATTTTAATTAGAAGAATAAAATAGTCATTTTATGCTTATATTTTAAGGAGGAATTATTAAAACCAATTACCCAACCACTTGGGAAATTAATATAGAGCCTCAGAATTACTGCCTGTAATGTAAAAGAAATCCAAATTGTCTAATCGGATAAATGTTAACTTTTCAAAAGCAAGATATCAGTTCCACTGATTGAAGATATTTCTGAGGTATCTAGATGTGGGTTTCAATAACTAGAGAAAAAAATGCATAAACTGATTCATGCTGGGGAAAAAGACTCTATTTTGGATATGAGAATTTTGTTGCATAATTTTCTCCCTTACTTTGGAGAAACACTTTTTTTGATTTTATTTTAATTTTTCAGTTTTTGGGGCAAAGTGAAAGTTGGCATTGGGTTATAGAAATTTATGACAACTGGTTCTTCTAGAACCAGTAAAGTGCATTTGTGTATGCAAATTAAGTTTTTACTTTAGATCTGAGAAAGTGCTGTGCTTTCTACTTGCTCTATTTAAAGTGGAACAAGTGAAGCAAGTTTTATGAATTATACAGACAATAAGAATTATGCCCTGTAGTTTCTAATTTAAATATATATGTGTGTATGCATTTATATACATATATATATAAAAACTATAATTATATTGCTTTTACATTGAAATAGTATTTAGAAATACACTTCAGTCAGTATTTTAGAATCAGATTCAGGAAAATGTTTAAGGAGGTGGATTAACTCTGGATATAGTTATAAGTGCTTAACTTACAGTGTTTTCCTATTCTGCTATACTTCCCACAATGGGAGGTATAGTGTAATAATTTACACTAATCTATATAATGCTGTGTGAGAGAAATCTAGATTCTTTCATCAGGAGGTGATATTTTTGAATAATTATTTTGAATAATATATAGGATATGTTCTTGTAGAATTCACAGCACCAAAAACTGGTGTAAACTCAGTCCCTGAGAGACGTGACTGAAAAGGATTATACAGTATAGAGTTGTTATAAACTTTTACAGATGCATTATTTGTAGAAGCTGTTGTCTGAGGAAAAAGGAGGACTGTGTACAGTTATCTGTTTAGATAAAACATGGTACTAAGACAATGAGTATTTAGAATAAATATAATAACTATATAATTATATAATAATATAATTTATTTAGAATAAATAAAATAACTTGAGATCAGTGAAACAACTTCCCAATTGAAGTGACAATTGCACAGAAGGCAAATGACAACAGATCATTGATGTGATGATTGCACATCCTATTAGAGATGTGTTTGTTTACATTGACACTTCACTTTATACAATGGCTTTTAGCCACATTTAAGAATGAAAGTCCCATTTCTCACCATGCCTATCATTCTCTAAATAAACAGATTTTAAACAACATCTGTCTTCAGAGTCTATGGCTTTTTAGCAGTGCAGGATAAATGTTCCTCTTTTTACTTATTTCTGAGTTCTGCTGAAGTTCCTGATTACGTGCCATCCCATGCTACTGAGTTTAGTAACCTTTCCTTATCAATGTGATTTCTGAAAGACCTTCCCTTTATTGAGGGAAGCAGTGGCTTTTGATCTCCTGTAAAGAAGCTCCCTCTGTTAGAGCTGGAAATCTATTTATTTCTTTTTTTGACATATAAAGATTGAGCGTATTTTCTCAAACGTAGAGGCACAGCAGGTAAAGAATGTTGATGATGCAGAAAAATTAGTGTTGAAATGCATCCTCCTCTTCTTGAAAAGCATTGCTTAGTGCCGGATATGTTGTTCTGTCACATTATTTTCCTACTTCATTTTAAAAGGAGTTTGATGCTTAGAAACAGAATTCTTGTTTAAGATCTCATCAACTCTTGCTGTTCATCCTACATTGAAGTCATCATCTGCTGACATATAATTATTTCCACAGCGACCAGTTACGATATATCAGAGCATTCTAAAATTAGGAATAAGAAGCCGGTAAGTGCTAATAAGACATAATATTTATGATTTGGTGAAATTGCCCCTTGTGATGAAAGGAAGAAAAATTAAGAAGGAAAAGAATAGGTCAGGAAAACAGAAAAGTTTGGAACATGCTTTACCTCTCCAAGCACAATATTTTTCAAGTCCTTGTTTTTACTAAATTTGATGCCCATTATAGTAAAAATCATGCTATTTCATAAAGGGAATTTTAAATTGGTAATGTATTTGATCAAGTAACTTTTAATTTTGATAAAAGCAAGTTTTCACTGAGAGTAAATAGTTGCAAATAGTAGAAATATAAATATATGATGAGTAGGAATATATTTATATAAAAATATTAATCGTGAGCATATAAACTACAGACAGCTATTTTGAGTGAGAATGCATATTTATAAATATATGTATTATGAAACACAGATTTACTGAAGTCAACAGGAATTTTGCTTTTTTTTCAAATTCATCCTTTTGCAGGGATGGAAGGGCAGAGGGGGAAGGAATGATAGTAAGCAGCCATTTGATTTGTTTTGCATTTAACACTAGTGAGATAAGTCATGAGAACGTCTTCTGGCAAAAGCAGCCAAGCTTCTTGCCCTTTGAAGCAACATGTCAGCATTCCACGTGACTAAAAAAGCAGATCCCTCTTAACTATTGCTGCTTTACCCCTGTACCATGTGACAACTTGCACCACACCTCCTCTTCCTCTGCATTTTTACATTCTTAGCTGCCCCATTTAAGCATTTACCTGCCTTATTGCTGCGTTCTCAGGTGTGAGTGTAAGCCACGTCGATGACTGCCTGCCTTTGCACGACACTGCGATGGTGCGGGCGGGGGAGCTGCTAGCTGCTGGACAGTGATGAGACACTGTGCATCTAATTCGTTTTTCTGTTTTTAAGGTCTCCTGGCTTTTGCTCACTTTCTTTCTACGCATATTATTGTTTCAAATGTGTTTCTTTCTCAGAACAACGCTACTAGCTGCCTGGACGTCTAGAAAACCTCCAAAAAATCTGGTGTATGGTTTACACCAAAGTGCTTGTGAGTTGTGTGGTGCTTACAACATGCAGTTTGGCTGACATTAGTCTATGTCCTCCTGTCATCTGTCCTTTTTCCTTCCCTAAATTTTCTGGTATTTTATTTTGCAGTTAAGAAAGAAGAAAAAGAGTATTATTTGTCTTTCTATTGCACTGTTGACTCTTTTGATTCCTATAATTTCCTGTTTTTATTGAATTATAGGATGAAGTTTGTCCCAAAGCAGATGGAGAACCTGTTCAGCGGTGTGTATGGGCAGCTGCTGTTAATGTTAAAGACAAGTTCATTTATGTAACTCAGCCCACGCTTGACAGAGTTCTTATTGTTGATGTACAGTCTCAGAAAGTTGTACAGGTACTTATTTCTCATTTTTAAGTTAATATATAATTTGGACACAAAAATTTAAGGTTTTCCTTCATATTTTGGAAAAAAATATGCAATTAGCTTGAGAGTAAACACAGTATCTAGAAAAAAACTGATTTACTTTTGACATTTAGCAGCAGTTTAGTGACTGCTCTTGTCAGTAGGCCGTTGGGAGGGAGAGACTCAGCATGAAAATACCTTTTGTTTCCTCAACTACTTGATTAATATTTACAAGTTCTTTGGGAAGTTTCTGGCTTGAGGTACTTCTCACTTGAAAATGAAGATGCATTAAAATAGTCTTATCACAGGAAAATGTCTATCAGTTTTGACAGGCAGGGTCAGGGGGTTAAGTTTGGCTACAGAAGGTGGAGGACTGTTACTCGGTAACCTTTTTAGACAGAGAAATTCCAGAAGGCCCTATGCCACCCTTAGCCAAGACTGGAGACTATGAGTCTCGGAGCCTCCGGGGCGGAGGCTGGTGCCGGGGGACCCATCCTGAAGCGGCAAAACCGCGAAGGCGGCAG
>NW_010516747.1:0-769 GCF_000687285.1 Phaethon lepturus
ACCTAGTGATTCTGTGATTCTGTGAAAACCAGGATCATTAGAGATGAGCCTAGGGGTGACATGCCGGAATTGGGGGTGAAACTGATAGCCCAGCTCAAGTGCATATACACCAATGCATGCAGCATGGGCACCAAACTGGAGGAGCTGGAAGTCATTGTGCAGCAGGACAGCTATGACGGTTCCCATCACAGAAACATGGTGGGATGACTCTCATGACTGGAGTGCTGCAATGGATGGCTATAAGTTCTTCCGAAGGGATAGGCATGGAAGGAGAGGTGGTGTGGTGGCTCTGTATTTTAGGGAGCATTTTCGTTGTATAGAACTCAACAATCGTGATGACCAACTCAAGTACTTATGGGTAAGGATGAGGGGGAAAGAAAACAAGGATAATATCTTGCTTGGTGTCTGTTATAGACACCCAACCAGGACAAAGAAACTGATGAAGAATTCCACAAGCAGCTGGTGGAAGTCTCGCAATTGCTAGCCCTTGTTCTTGTGGGGGACTTCAATCTACTGGACATCAGCTGGAAGTATAAGACAGCAGAGAGGAAACAGTCTAGGAGGTTCCTGGAGTGTGTGGAGGATAACTTCCCGAACACAGCTGGTAAGGGAGCCTACCAGGCGAGGTGCCTTGCTTGACCTGCTGTTTTCGAACAGTGAAGGACTGGTAGGAGATGTGATGGTCAGAGGCTGTCTTGGGCTTAGCGACCACAAAATGATAGAATTCTTGATTCTTGATGAGGTAAGGAGAGGGGTCAGCAAAACTGCT
>NW_010516748.1:0-584 GCF_000687285.1 Phaethon lepturus
CTTTTGAAGATCTCCAAGGATGGAGATTCCACCACCACTCTGAGCTACATGTACCAGTGCACAGTTAAAGTATATACAAATTTTATAAATGTTTTATAAATTTCTTATGTAAGCACATACAAAATTTACACATTGCTTAGGACAAAGAGCCTTCTCCTTTTCTGGAATGTTCATTATGAACAAGAAGAGCACAAGGTTTTGTAAACATTGGAGTATTTGGATTCAGGAGCAAATAACAAAACAATTCTGTACAAAATTATGCCTGTAATCATATTGTCATACATGAGGAGTTAAAGAAAGGTTAACACTGTTTGAAGCACTTCAGTTGCTCCTGGAACAGCATGAAAATGGTCAGCAGTAGGATATACAGTTCAGTGCCTGCCTAATGAAGGAGGACTTGACAGTCACTATTCTAACACTGTCCAAGGAAAGACGTACATTTCTCATATGAGATGGTGTCTGCCATGTTGTACTGTGCTGTATACGGTGGTGTATAACATACAGGTTGTGCATTGCCTCAGAGACATCCATGTCAGCTCTAAGTTGGGATGAAAATCAGGGTGGTTTTTGGCCAGGTAGAAGTC
>NW_010516748.1:615-6508 GCF_000687285.1 Phaethon lepturus
AACTATTCTGTTGGAAGACTGTGCTTTGCTCCTAGCAGCAGTGGAAAAGTAACTTTTTCTTTCTAAACTTGTTGCCTTCACACATTTGCCTATTTGGATTGCAGGTAACGTGGAACGGAGTTTTCCTCACAGTCCAGGTGGTAACTTAGCAATAGTTTTGGCTGCAATCATTCCTTTCTAATTCAAAAAGTTTTTTTAAAATTATTCACAAAGCACAAAGCTTTTCCAAAAGACCAAGGCTTTGGTTTTGCCTCAACAGAAACAATCAGCTGGGCAAACAAACATCCTTGACTGGCTGATTTGGTGCAGAGGGAAATAAAAATGGCACAATCTTAAAGGTTGTATTCATTTAGCTAGTCTAGGATTAACTTGTCGTGGACGTTCCCCCAGCTGTCAGTAATATATAAGTATGTATCTGTGTCTGTGTATCTTTGTGTGTGTATATACCACAAAGAACAAAAGAGTGTCATATTAAATGCTCATCATTTAATCAGTTTACATTCTGCTACCATGATGGTTATTCGGCTCCAGTGCCTATAAACATTATCATTCACAGCATTATTGCAAATAGCAGGAAACTTTTGCTGGGCAGTGGCTTTTTGTTAAGGGTGTCAGAACTCCTGACAACTAGTTTTAAAAGAAAATATGTGTGTTGTTTTTTTTTTAATTTCAATTTAACAACTTGATCATAATTAGCTGAATATGAAACACATGCAATACATCACATAAAATCGCACCCTGTAAACATTTGGGAGGTGCAAAACACCTAGGAGACCTACAGTGTCCTGGCTCGGTGACTCAGAAAACTACCATGTCCCTACAGAGCTTTCTTGGTGTCATCATCATTTGCGCACCCAGGCAATACAGGTGCCTCACACTTCTGCTGTCCCTCTCCAATGCACATCCAAATTAACTGTGTTACCGAGCAAGATCATTTTCTCCACCCAGCCCTGTAACCTCCACTCACTTTTCTCTTCTAATGGCTTTCTGCTGACTAATCCACCTTAAAAGGGTGAACATGACAACAACAAACACCCCTTTTTCATTTGCTGGAGAGGTAAAAATCACAAAATGCTGGTGGGTTTGAATGCTTCTACTTGGCCTAAACTGAAAATTGTTCTGAACCTACACACCAATTTCATACACACAATGTAGAGTCACTGAGCTATGCTCTTATACAAAATCCAGTCAGCTTTGTATCGTTCTCATAAGCCAAATCTTTATTGAATTTCACTAAGAGAACAAGGCTAAAATCATTTGCCTGCTACCACATTTCACAATTTTCACATTCACAAAATGTCCCTGTTTTAGTCAGTGACTATGAATTCTGAATATTTTGCACTGCCAAACAATGAAGATGGTTTAGTGCACAAAGAATTTTTTTTTACATGATGGGAAATCACTTGATAGAGAAACACTTTGGCCAAGGTGAAGTTCTTAGCTCTAGAATTATTCCCATGAAAGAAGCATTCTGACCCACAAAGTGGCCTTCTGACACCATTTACTAAAAAACCTCTAATTCTGTCCAAACTACTTCCAAGACAGTGTCATTGCAGTACTTATTGCACCATATCAGCCTCAACTAAACATGAAATACTTAGGAAACTTCTACCTTTTGTTAGACTAGTATAAATCCACAGGAGAATAAGATCAGTGAAGCTACTGTTTTCTTACATCATCAGAAGTTCAGATTATGCAGATCATGTTACCCATTGCTAGCATATATATTCTATGAGTGTTTTTAGCTGTACTGTTACACAGCCAAAAGAAAGATTTCAGAGAATGAATCTTTCTCCTGCCACTATGCATTTTTTATGTATTGCCTCTCAAATACACTGTCAGTACACATACATAAAGAAATATAAATATATAATATTCTTGGAGATGTATTTTGTAGTCATGGGAAAGCTTCAGAAGGAAAAAAAAGTTTTAAGAAGGAAACAATGCTATAGTTTTCATTTTTACTTCAGAAAAAATACTGGCAACATACTCAATGCTTCTCTGTAAATATTTAACAGTTTCCCATCCTTTTTCAGCATGAGCACCACAAATAATAACACTTTTTAATTTTTTATTTTGTCTTATTTGTTCTTCATTTGCAAAATGCTCTGACACAAGATGGATGAACGTCAAAAGAGCTGATGGCACGTATTGATCCAGTTACATGGATTATCGATCCAGTAATATGGATTCAAGTTAACACAGAGTAACTTGCATTGACACTTCACGGGACAAGTGCATAGGCAGGGCAAACCCACAAAGTTGCAGTTTATAGAGTTTTCAGACAAGCTGTTTATATCGGTATTAGCGTGATAACTTTCTCTAACCAGAGAAGTATTTCCTATGAAATATTTTATAAGCAGCATAAGAAATACCTTCCTTCAGGTTTGATTTACTAAGCCAAAGTCCATTGTGCTGCTCAAAACACACAGCTTTCCATACAAATTTAGGGTGATTTTTTTTCAGCCTTTTTAGTCAATGCTTGGGAAGATCATCTCTGATTTAATCTATAATAATCCCTTCATTCCTCGCACAGCAGCACTGAATTTTAATCCAAACCAGGCAAGCTGTATTCTATTTTTAGATGCAGATATTTGCCTCCAAATTAACTCAAGAGGTGTGTGCTTGCATCCAAGGGCAGGTTTTGGCTTTTAGACGAAAATTTTTCTTCTCATTTTCAGCTCAAATCAGGAAAACTGGTTTTCTGTGGCTTCAATGGTTTGAAGAGAGAAAGAATTATGTCACCTTTGTGCTAAAATTAGACATTTTCTTTGTATCATAGGTAGAGAGCACACTCTATCATTAAGCAATCAATAACTAACAAGTAATTGAATAACAAATTAAAGATTCAAGCCTTCTTCTTGTAAACCTATTAACTCCTTACCTTTATTTGGGTAGTTGTAATTAAAGTGACCTTGCTTTGGTAAGGTCAGGGCCAAAGTTAAAACAGCAACAAGAATCTTGGGCAACAGTTTTAACTTCATGTATTTTTAGTAAAGAGACTAATTACCCATCCAGACATGAACAAAGCATATGAACTTCCACTGGAAAGTTAGTGAATCATGATTAAAAATATTGCTATGGTTGGATCTACTGGAACAATGGCATTCAGAGGTTCATTTTTGCTAAATCACAGCTGTCTTTCACTGAGACAATCAGTGGCACTTGTACTCATTAAGTCCTTTCTTAGAATCAGAAATTCAGACTTTGGCCTCATGTGGCTTTTGACACTACCAGATGTTCACATAAAATCACTGGGATTCATTTGCTCATTTTTGTTTGTTTAGGGCTCTTCCTCCTTCCTCTCATCTCACATTTCAACATGGTGTAACTATACTTTTTTCCCTCAAATTTTCAAAAACAATTCAGTCTCAGGCAAAGCCCATGTACACAGCTTCAGGCTGGTAGGAGAAAGAGAAAGTTACAAGTGAGTCATGCTGGAGACGTGGGCTCTGGCTAGAGTTATACACCAAGCTTCCCAAGCTTTCCTCTGTAGATCTCACAGAAGTTCACAGATGTTAAAAATGATTAGTCATGCCAAAGGACTTGACACACGTTAAATGCACATTGACTGTCTTTCCCAGGTCCTCATAGTAAGCTGCAGGTTTCCAAAGAGTTGAAGCCAGGCCACTGATTTCCAGTGCCAGGCATTTGTCTCCAGCATGTCATTGCCCTTCAATACACTGTTGATGATTGTTTCTGAGCAGTGTAAATATTGTGTAGCATTCAAGGAGTGTGACATCCAACATTCCTGAAGCCAGGCTGTGAAATCCATTTAATGCTGTGTTTATATAAATAGCTGTGCTCGTGAATAGTCTACAGTAGGCAAATGATGTCATGGACATCAGTGGAACAGACTTCCCACTCCCTTCTAGATGAAACAAAATTCACCAAAAAAAACCAACTTTCTCTAACCAGAATTATTTTCCTTTCTCCACCCCCCTCTTCCTTCATTGTATCAGTTTCATGCTTCTTATGTTTTCCTTCAACACCTTTGCTACCACATAAGCCCTTACAACTTCAATGGTGGTATTTTGCCCTCCCATTTCTAAAGGCACCAGTCCAAAATGCCTTCTTCCTAGCTGCAGCCATGTCTCTGCTTTCTCTCTAGCTACCTTGTGCTTCAAATACCCACTTTATACTGTGCTCCTCTTAGGCTAAACAAGAAGGATGTGAGCAATATGCTCTTAAAACTCCTGTTCTAGACTTATATCTGTCTTGGAGCAAGAAATAAAACACTTATCAACAGTAGGGTAGAGACTCCAGACTAGATGGATGCTTTCCTCTTCAAACTTGAAGTTAGTCCTCTTCTCTTTTTTTTCTGCCTATGGGTGGCATCTACAGGGTCTGTGTTTCTACCTTACTGTGAGTAACTCTACTAACCAGTGGAAGCAGTTAACTTCCCACAGAGCTGCAGACATGAGGAAAGGGGAGAGAAGAGCAGCTCTGAGTCACTTCTGCAGATACTTACCAGCTGGGTCAGATATCCTCTGACTGGATCTGTTATGCTGCCCCTAAGGGTTACGTTCAGCAAAGGTCTGTGACAGCACTCAGCCAAAAGTACTCTTTGGTGTATAATAACAGAGAGACAGTGAGGATGAGATAGTACAGAGCCCCTTACAGATGTTCATCCTATTGGCAGCTCCTTCCACACGACCAGTTTACCCAGGCATTGCATCCTGCAGATTATCATTTTCATGACCCTGCTCCCCTGGGGGGAAAAAAAAAAAAAAGGCGTCTTCTCATGTTGTTTTCCATCTTCTCATGTGATTTTCTTTCTTACTCAGTACCGGATCCAAGCTCTCCCCTGTGCTAAAGGAAAGGTTAAAATAACAAGGGCTCACAGTGCTTTTAGTCTTCTTAAAGCATACAGGGGGATGTGTCAGCTGCAGGGCAGACATGGAAGATGCAAACACAACATGGGGCTGTTTTGTGTTTGTATACACTTATGCAGGCTTTCCTGAAGGGCTTGGAAGTCTCTCTCATATACAGACAAAGACAGTTTATTGGTTACAAATATTAACCTCAAAAAGTGAGTTTTCTGTATGGCTTTTCACACTTACCTAAAGCAGATATTGCCTTCAATAGCAACATCTTTTGAAATGAAAAAGAAAGTGAAAAAGCTCACTCCTTCCTGTTTTCAAAAATATTTGTAATCTCTTGGCTGCTTTGTAAACATAATTTATTCACTGGCATGTCAAAAGAAAAAAAAAGAGAGGAAAAGACATCCTTTTATTAAAATGGGATAAGATCAGCTCTCAGCCACTAAGCTATCAATCTCTAGCATCTGTTCGCCAAAGTGAGAGTATCACATTTTTGTATGTGTCACTGATTAAAATCAGACTAATATTTAGACAAATATTTTAACAAAGGTCTGGACATAGAGAGGAGATGCAGGTAACACCATTTTACTACTCCAGTAACTTTTCCAGGTGGAAAAAATACCCATTTCACTCTTGCTTGCAGAAGTCAGAGGAAGTACCTCAATGAGCTGGGAGTGTCCTGGTTGTCCATCCTCATGAGATTTACAAGCTCTATTTTGCCTCTTTCTCAGATGTTTTGTCCACTCTTTTGTGCTCATCCTTGAGGAAAAAGCAAAAGAGAAGCAGGTGAGGTAGATGGTAAAGCCTGTCTTAATTAACCCTCAGTGCAGAAAGATGTCTCAAGAGTAGGAGAAAGTTCAGCCAGAGGAGAAACAGGGGGAAACGGAAATATTAACTTGGAAATTAGAGATCTAGTGGATCTTTATCCAGTGCAGTGAAATATAAAAAATGCTGTAATATAGCAGTAACTATAGTGTTGAGCAAGTATTATTTTACCTTCAGAAGTGCTCAGCAGAGGGCTTTTTTTCCCCCTGGTCAGCTGAAGACACTCATGTTATTAGGCAAGAGAG
>NW_010516748.1:6539-19569 GCF_000687285.1 Phaethon lepturus
GAAATGAATATAAATGTTATTGTGAGAGGAAACCTGCTTCAACTCCCATGATTACAGTTTAACACAGCTGGACCCCAAGAGAACAATACCAAGATTTATTTCTTTTATAAGTCTCAATTTTATAAAGAATAAAACAGTCCTTTAACAGAAAGCTCTGAGCACAAGAACTGTCTGTGAGGATGTGAACACAGAAGAGAGAGAGGAAGAGAGAGCACAAGAGAGCAGGGATGCACATGTACTTATGAAAGGGGAAATAAACATGTTTGCATCTAATACTTAACTCATTTCTTTTGGGTACTTAAAAATTAATCATAATACCACTCATATTCCAAGCAAAAAACCCTGAGTAAAAAGTAAGGCCTATTTTATGTGCTTGCTATAGGCACCTACTACCCACGTGTGCAGCACAAAAACTGGGCACCCAGGCAGAGGGTCCATTTGTGTTTGCTGGGCGTCTCGTGGTCCCTTTGCAAAACCACGTCCCAAAGCCCTGCCGCAGCGGCCTCACATCTTATTTTTAATTTCTGGTTTGCTCTTGCCATACAACGAGCAACTTTGAATCTCTGTCTGCTCACGTCACGCTGGATGCATGCACACGGGGCAGGTATAGGTGCCTCAGCACCTTGCCCCAGAGGCACAGGCGTATGCTCAGATCAGTGGCCTGGGGTGCGGAAGCCGGGCTCAGGGATGCCGGGATGGGTTTCATGTCTTGGCAGCCAGCACCTGGGAAAGGCTCAGCGATTCTCTTTGTCTCTTCTGCTTTTTGTGTAAAGCCTTCTGTACAAAGGCTTTGTGAATTGGAGGACTTTCTCTTACTGCAGGTGTCTCCCCAAAACCGGCCTCCTTCCTGTTTGCAACTGCTGGTGCTACCAGGCTGGTTGTGAAGGGCTGCTGTTCCCCGCTGGTGACCCAGTGCTCAGACCCCCACCACTCATCGGCATGCTGCCTTTGCAGCCAACCCAGAACGGTTCCCATGCCTGGGGAGGAGATTAGCCGACGGGAAATCACATTCAATGCAGTGACCATGTCAAGTCTGCAAGAAACAGCCTACCCCCAGTTTGCTGTTCTGCAGCTGAGACAAGCAAGTCTGCTTCTCAGCTGAGAAAACAGAACGGCCATTCATGTGCATTATGAAAAATAAAAGTTGAGGAAACAGAAACGATAGAATGCAAAGCCCAGCCATCAGAAACAACCACTAAGCAGACAGCACAGCCTACCAAGAGAGATCCTCCCTGCTTTATTTCACTAATACATGACAAAATGTTGTATATTTAAGCTGCTCCCATTGGTCTGCAAAGTTATTGTTTTGGGTGTGGGGGAGAGAAATTATGTTCTTTTATGAGAAATACACAAAAAGAACTGCTCAGCTACCTTCTCAAATACTGCATTAGAAGTCAAAATTCATTCCAACTCCTTTCATTTGGTAAATGCTTTTTCCAGAGAGTATGGCATGCCATCACCACCTGCCCTGAACTTCCAGTATCACAGTTTTTTCCGACAATGGTTTCTGCATGTCAGTTCAGAAACATCAGCATTCAAAAGTGGGAAAAGTTATACGGTTTTGGTTATAACAGACTGCTCAGTCAGGAAATTTAGGGTTTTTTTCCAGATCTGCTGTGGATATAAATCCGTCTGGCAAATCCCTCGACCATTCTGTGTTTCAGTTTCCCTGTCTATAAACAAAGAATCAGCTACTTTGAGAAGCCAAGATGTACTTTTCTGTGTATGAAACAAAAATACTGGTTTTGAAACGTGATCAGCTATCATTCTCTGTTATTAGAGAGTATATATTATGATTTGAAAGACACAAATGTCTGTGTGCCACTGTTTAGATGTAAAATTGGAAACATCATAACTCAGTGTTAATTTTTATATGAGGCATCTAAAAAGAAATTAATATTTCAAAAGGAAGGTAGAGCATTTGAAAACACATGGTAGCCATACCATACCTCCTAACAATTCCCCCCATTTCTCCTTCTATTCCTAGATGCACATTGAAAATAGAATAAAGGAAGAGGACAAAAAAGAAAGTGACAAGTGTTATGAAGGAAACTGGTATACAACTAAAACCAAGAAAGCTTCCTACTGATTTCAACAGATTCAGCTTACGACTTTTCAGGTTTAATGAAAATAATTTTGGTCTACAAGCCAAAATCAAAAATCACAGTTAAACATTTCAGAACCAGTTTTACTTTCTCAAGCAAAGGAGTGATTGTGGATTTATTGCAAAGATGTAATCTTATTTTTATACGAATTTTGAAAAAAGAAATTATTCTTTGCATCATTGTTATTGTTATCTCTTCCTTTTAGACAGGCAGGTTGTATTCTACTTCATGCCATTACTCACACATGTCCAGCAATATGTTGAAGTCAGTATTTCCAAATGGAGAAAAGCATATCTCATAATTTAACTTTTTCATCTCTATTTGTCTGCCACCAGTTTTCAGAGAACAAAAAAAAAGAGATGATCACAGTGTTGGTTTTCTTCTGTTAAACATCCGTTCTCAGATGCTTAGCCCTCTGATATTTTAATGCATAATGCCAGTAGTAAGGCACTTCTCCCCAAAAGCTGAAAACTGTTGCAAAAGTTTGGGAAAATGTTTAGTCTCTGAACTTGCCACTAAAAATAGTATTATAAAAAGACTACAGAATAAACTTGTCTCTGCCATAATTCAAAGGGATAGCAATGAAATTAAATTAGGAATGCGTTTGGCTCCAGAACTTAGATCAGTCTGTAACAAACACAGTATCCAGATTTTCTTGTTTGGACAAGATGTTTTCCATTCCTTTGCACACAGGGGCACCAATAAATATGATGCAATTTTTCAGACCATCCACATTAACAACACTTACATGAGCTAAGGACGCATCACTAACCCTGGCTACTAAATGTTCATCTCTGTTTTAAAAAGTCAGTGCAAGGATGACCCACTTACACAGTGAAGAAGGTGGTCTCTGCCATAGGAACATCCTTCTCCCTTTCCTGGACCACAACTGCCCCTCAGACTTTAAGCTGAAGGGAGGAGGGAGACAGACATGTCCTCCACCATGGTTGTGCCACATGGAGCCAAGCAGAGTCCCCTTCAGTGCAGCCCTCAGGAAGCCAATAGCAAGGAAATGCGCCGTCAGTTTTGCCCAAACAGTGTGGCAGAAAGGGTGCCAGGAGGGATACCTCTAGCTGCTTCTTAGTCAGTGAGGTGGCAGCCCTACTTGCAAAAAATCTGGAGTATTTTCTGTGAGCAAATATTCTTCTGTCTGGGAATGCCTCTTATTTAGCTAACAGGCTTTCGTACCTTTTACTGGGTGAGAAACAGCCCACCATTTATTCTGTGGGATTTGCAAAACCAAAATGAAATTCAGAGCTTAAACAGCCAAAACGGTCAAAAGTTCCTTTAAAAAAAAAAAAAGGTCAGAGCAAAAAGCCAGAAATTGGTACAGAATTTTCTCCTACCAGTGGAAGATATCAGACCTTTGCTATTTGCAGAGCACCCAGAAGAGCACCTTTGCTCCCTCATCTCTAGTCTTTCCAAATCAGGAAATTCCAAAAGGAGAGGAAGGAAGGAGCAGAGAAAGAAATTTCTCACATCCGACACATGCTGCAGTCAGAAAACAATTTTTCCTTTGCAGTAATCATAGAATTATAGAATAGTTTGTGTTAGAAGGGACCTTTAAAGGTCATCTAGTCCAACCCCCTGCAATGAGCCGGGACATCTTCAACTAGATCAAGTTGCTCAGAGCCCCGACCAACTTGACCTAGAAGGGTTTGGGGATGGGATGGGGCATCTACTACCTCCCTGGGCAACCTGTGCCAGTGTTTCACCACACTCTTTGTGAAAAACGTCTTCCTTATATCTAGTCAAAATCTGCCCTCTTTTAGTTTAAAAACATTACCCCTTGTCCTATCGCAACAGGCTCTGTGAAAAAGTCTGTCCCATCTTTCTTATAAGACCCCTTATAAGACCCCTTTAAGTACTAGAAGGCTGCAATAAGTTGTCCCATGGTGCTTCTCTTCTCCACACAAATTCCTAGTTTGCTCACTCCCCATAGTTTTCAACTGCCATCATAGTCTTGAAATATTTGCACTGATTTACAAATTTAGAACCTGAAATTGCCCTTTTTTCTCCTCTTTTGAGTGCTGCTACCAGCTCCAAGGGCACGACTGCTAGTAGTAACAACCCCTATTTGACTGCCAGCAAGCCAGCCTTTGGAGGGACTGGTAACCACTGGTAGGAAGGATTACTCTAGTCCTCTGCAGTCAGAGGGAAAAACAGACCTGCTACCATATGAGCCATCATGCTCCTACCTGCTGAAGGAATTACCCCGAGACGTGCTAGCTATAAACTTTTTGTCAATAGAAAAGATGCCTGATATCACACTCTTTGGTGTCCTTGCTATACTGAGCATGCATAATTAGTTGCTTCATTAACTAGCTATTAACAAGTTTGTTGTTTGGCACCCCTCAGCCAGAATACAGAGTATCAAAGAAGTTAGGAAAAAGACCATCAGTTTGCCATGGTGCAATTTGGGAAGTGAGGCACGCGGAGCACAGGTATCTTGCCAGCAGAAAGAGGTCAAGTGCTCTACTGGGATAAGGTGTAGGAAGCAAAGGAGCAAGTGGAAGATGGGTGATCGTATAGCTGATGAGGAAGGAGGGAAATCATGGCTCTTGCTAAGCAAGAGTCATACAGGGCCAAACCAAAGACGGTCTTTAATATTCCCCCAGCAGTACTCCGATCTGTGTATTGGGTTGACTCACTGTGGAGATGGGCATGGTACAAGAAGCACAGCCCCTAAAATGCAGGTTTTCTGCTGATCTCGCGTAAGAAACACGGTGGTCAGGAGAGTTACATTCTGATTTCATTTAGAGGAAACCACTTGTGAACTACTGCCAGCCAGCTCAGAGTTGTACAGCTCCACACATCACAAGTGAGTGACAATCAGAGTCACGATAGCTTGAACAAATAAACAACTAACAGTTGAGGAGAGGAATCAAAGGCGCAATGGAATAATGAAAGCCACGTTTCTTATTGTTTTTCATACAAATCATCAGACGCTGAATCCATCAGCCTAAAAAAGGAACAAAAACTTCTGTTCTCCAGGGTTTGGATTAACTTTTGTGTGGTTTGTTAATTATGCTTCTTGTAGTTTTTCTTTCCTTTTTTCAATCATTTGTTATAAGCAGAAAACAAACAAAATATCTTGATTTTGCAAGATACTTTCCTTTGAAGGGGAAGGAGCTAATGGCTCTTCACAGTAGATGCTTACATTAAGTTTTCTTTCTAGGACCTTTCTCTCTAACTCAGCACTGTCTTCTTTCACTATGATTTCACGTGCCTCTTTGGGTGGCTTTGAGATTGCAACAGTTGAAGAAACCCTTCCTTCAGAAAATCATTTTGACAAGAATCATACGGTATATTCCTTCTGCACACTAATTTGGAAATTCTCCTTTTGAATTTGGGGTGCAAGAAAAGAAAGCAAAGGTCAATTTAAAGAAGTATCTGTCCTAAAGCAGGTCCAGCCTATTCAAGTAGCCTTCTACAACCATCAAGTCATTACAAAGGTGGTGTCAACAGAGTAAAAAGCAAGCACATCTTCCCTACATTCCTTCTTCCAACATAGCCACAGGAATTTTTCCTGCAATACCACTAGCAGAAGAACAAAAATCAAGCATGTGTTACAGTTATTGCCATATTTCTCATAGAAAATTAGCTGCACAATTATCATTCCCACAAAATAGAATGTTCCTCTGTGTAGCACTGTAGAAATATAACTTGAAGTATTAGGCTGCAGATAACAACTTCTTCAAAAAGCCCAGAGATATACCAGTTGCATTAGGGAATTAGGCCCCAGTTATCCCCCATTCGTTAATATCAGCTACAGGGTGAATGGATAAGGATGCAGGATTTACCCTGATGGACAATTTTTAGTGAAAGGGGTTTTATTGTGAGCATTTCCATTCATGGATGGATCAATTTAAATAATGTTTTTGTAACAAAAGAAAGGAGTCAAACATTCAGGAAAGAAAAGACATTTTATTCTACATTTTGGGGAAAAGCAGACACAGAATCCACTGAAAACTCATCACTCACCTCTAGGTTAATAAAGGGTAGAAAAAATATTGCAGCAATCAGTTCACCAGAGCTATTACTGTTAACCAGGCCAAGAAGTTTATTGCCTATTTTGTGAAGCCTAGATCATTGAGTATACTGCTGAAAACTGCATTAGAGATCCAACTTCTAAACCAAATAGATAAACCAAATAGCCTGGCAACAAGACCCTTAAGATGCTTTTTTCCTGAACGGATGCTTTAGATCCAAATCCCAGGCCTCCCCCTTAAGGCATCTGAAACCAGGCTGCAACTTCTCTTGCATACACCTAGCCCACAAACAAGAGGGGTCATCCACAGGTTTCTCTGGCAGACACAAGGATCCCTTCATCCTTTCTGGGATGTGAAGAGAACATCCATACACGCACTCAGGGTGGATAATAGTATCATCTGGGATCAAAAACAGGAGGATAATGTAAGTGCATAAGAACACGCAACTTCCAGCAGAGATGCAGAGAAGAACAAATTACCTCATTTAATACCCAGTCATATTCCGAGGGATTCCTTTGTGGTCATTCTAAGTGAGATACACAGACATCTATAATCTTATATTTATAATTTCTTCTCTGAGTTCCCCAGGAATATGATGTAGTACTATATGAGGACTGCCTTATGGCTGAACTTGCAATGACCACAACAAACAGAATTAAATGTGTTGAGCTGCTTTTCTTATAAACCTTTGTTTTCAGTTATACCTAACTTTCTACACTTCTTACCTTTCTGTCAGAAATTTTCCAGGCTTGCCTTTTGGATTACGTACTTAGAAAGTTTGTTGGAGGAAGTGAATAAAAAAAATCCTCCCACATACTTAGGAATAAAAGTGAAGTAGAAAACCATGCACTTGCCTCAATCACATGCAACAGTCATGGATTCATTTTACACAACTCCTGAGAAGATTAAAAAGAAAAAGAAAAAGAGAAAACCAAAAAAGTCTAAAAGGACAAGTCAATATTTGGCAAGGAGAGAGCTGAATAAATGGTACCGTGCATTTGAACATTGGGTGTACATTGGTTTAATTTTATGGAAAAAACCAACACTCAGACTTCTTCTGGAGCACCTTACTTCAGGCATGAGACATATCCCCACTTCTTCTATCATGCCTCAGGGGACCAAGACAGAGCAGATCCCAGCTCCTTCAGCCATCCACACTGCTCCATCTGGCCCCCAGGGCACTTCACCTGTGGCTCTTCCAGGGGACAGCCACCATAGCACCTTCCCAGAGTACTCTTGGCCTTGCTCAGGTCCCACTTCACTTCCATTTCCTACAGACAGCTCTAGTTTTGCTAGTGCTGCCATACAGTGGGTGCAACTCCATGGGCAGCCCCATTGGGAGCAGCTGCCCAGGAAACAGGGTACCAACAAGCCAGTTTTTATGGGGGTCACCCTCATACAACACGTGGGTCTCCTGGCTCGCTTGCAGCTCTCCTGGATGAAGGTGCCGGGGTATTGCAGCTTGCGTGGTGGATTTTGCTACTGCAGCCCTTCTCACTGGCATTTGGCTTGAGACTACCAATTTGCTTCCCAGTAAGGGATTACAAAACGAGCCAACGTGTTATATCAACTCTTCATAATCGCTGAAAACGGCCAGCTGTCCAAACGAGTGAACTACATAAAAAGGGGTTTTAGTCCATTAACAATTCCCTGAACTACCCAGGCATCTTCTTTTGGTATGCCCGAGCTAATGGAAAGGCAGCACAAACTCACATAACAGTGGGATATTGTTGATTTGTAAAGAAGGATGTTGTAATTCTGCCCTGCATAGATGCATACAGCTCATTCACATAGGAAAAACAGTAGTTTACTGCATTAACAAACAAAAATTTCTTGGTCTACAGAGCTATACAGTATTACATTGGAGAAGACTGAGTGAGAAAATCAACATGAATTAAGTAAAATAATTAGTAAAATAAAAGCTGGACTAAATCTCCTTTCTGAATCAAACTTCTTCCTTCAGCTGAGAAATACTTACGTGGCATGCCACAAGTTTACACTTATTATTTGCAGATCCTGCTGTTCAGAGATGATCAGAAATTCACCAGCAATGTCTTTCCCCTTCAGAAGTTGCCAATTGCTTAAAACAGCAACATTTTACAAAAATACTCAGTTCTGACACCAGTTCTCATAAAGAAAAGAAGGGGAAAGAATTTTCACTAACATTCTTTTGAACAGCTCCAGAATGGAGTTATTTGGTTTTTCATTTTGAATAGAATTTTTGTATTAGACACACTTTAAAAATTTATTTGCAGAGTGTTGACATGTTGTTTTGATAACCACAAAGGATTTTTTTTTTCATGAGAGTTATTTCCAAAACTTTCTGTTAAACTTGTAAAATTTGCCACCAAACAGAAGGTCTGGCTCCTGTACAGTCACTGTCACCGAGTCTGTTTTCTGTTGTACAAGGAATCTCTCTCTTGAACGACTGAACTAAACTTCAGTCCATGGCTGGGCAACACAGATATTAAGTAACACAAATATTCTACAAATTTGTTAACGTGATAACGTGATTACTTTCACATTAGACGCAAACTCCAGTGATTTTAATTTTTTCCCCTTTATTAATTAAGTCCTGCAAAAATGTTATTTGTGGCTGTATCTCATTAGTATATACTATAATTAGTATGTTTGTGCCCATGAGTCATCCCAGTGAGTTAAAATGATGCTGCTTCTGTGAATGTGCTTGAAGAACAGAATAATAGGAACCTGCAGGGAGACTTGATATCCATAAAAACCTCAAAGAAATGTATTGATGGGCACATCTTAAAATACTTCTCAGCAACATTTAAAAACACAGTACTTGCACAGAAGGATGTTTTTTATTCATTGATTTGGTAAAATAGACTAAATAATCTCAGAAGAATATCGTAAAGAAAGTCACACAGCTGCAGTACAAGGGCCGTCAGCTTCTGTTTGTAGTTATGGCTTCCTTTTCTTTCTAGTTTCTCTTGCATATACAGTGGTCAGTCTTAAAACTGGCCAGATTTGCTTTCATAAATAAATACATACTCCACTACTTCCTCTATTTACTTCAAATAGCCAGTGATGAATGCATGATATTGACTAAAAAGAGAAAAAAAAGAGAGATATCTGACAGAAAAAGGAGGTTACATGACAAGTGTTACATGTGGTTTCACACTAGTGAATGTGTCAGGTAAATTGCTAGCCAGCTGCATCCGGGATCTCAAACCTCATTTAAGTGGCCAGACCCTTTTATTGTCTCTCCTCTCACCTGCACATACGTCCAACCTCACCCATCCAAAAATGAGGTTGCAGGCATTTCTGAAGCCTTTCTTCATTGCCAAGACCTGCAGTCCTGAGACTCTATTAGTAGGTTAGTATTGGTATCTGAACCCAACAACAACCACCACTAATAATCCATTGGTTTGGGGGACATTCTCAGTACAGAATCATAATCAGAGCAGAAGATTTTGCAAAGCAGAGCAGCATACATTTGCCAAGTAGTGCTGTCCCTCCCCTGGTTATCAAACAGCCCAACAGAATGAGAAAGTAACCCATAACAGACATCATCTGACCTCAAGTGGACCAGTGTATGCCACAGACAGATCAAGGCAGTGCTCTTAGGAAAACTTAAAGGCTACAGTGTCTTGAATTTGCCTTTGTGAAGACAGTGAGCGGCCATAGCTCCTGTTGGTCTTTGCAGAGGTAGCTTATCATCACATGCAAGCAGTAGGCAATTCTGGCATTTTTCCCCCAAGTATTTGAGGGAATGTTTGGCTTCCATTTACCATAAAAATAACAAAATAATTCTAGGGAGCATTTTTGACTCACAGTAGGCTACATCTATTGCCACACAAATTTTAACACTCCCTAACAAATTCAACCTTGCAGTTTTTTTCAGTTGGGTTTACATAGCTAAGACGAGTGAATCACTGGGTTCAGTTCATAAGCTGACAGGGAAACATCAAAAAGGGACAGCAATTTACCTAAATGTCAGATGGTAATCAAGACTGTAATTGCATTGTCAGTTTTAGACTGAATGGATCACATATTTCACTGGATTGCACATCTGTACTGAAATCCTGCAAATGGTCAGGTGGAACAGCCAGCTCTGCTTCAAAACCTGTTTATGAGTCCCTCCTTCCTGGCATCAGATATGGTTTGCTCTGGAATCCCCTGTCCCAAGGGTGGTATTAAAGTGGTTGCTAAATGAGAGACAGAGCCTTTCCACCCACTCACATTATCCATCACAGATAATTACAATGTTGTCTGTAAATGAATAAGGTTTTTCTCTTTTTCGTTGCTCTTCCAAATGCTCACAGCTGCAATGTCACAACCAGCATCTGTGACTTTTCTATATTTGCTATTAAATTAGAACAGCAATCCTGCATCAGTCAGCCAGGAGAAGAAACATTATAAAAGAGAATATTAAACACATGCAACAGGAATGATAAGAAAGAAAAGACAGGGAAGTTAATGAGGACATACGTGTTCTAAGTAATTGAAAGTATATATGTACGGTTTAAGGGGCTCTGTGGAAATAGAGAAAATCAGATTCCATAGGCTTACAAAAGCTGTGGTAACCTTGATCATACCTTTCAAAATACAAATGCTTTCAGCACGTCCTGAAAAATATTTTCTTCGTGAGTTTAGAGCAAACTTAAGGAATTCTCACTTTGCAGTGCATTGCAAATAACTGATGCTGTTTTCCTTGCTGTATGCAGTTGTTTCATGAATTATGACTCAGATGGTACAATGTCTGCTAACTGACAGTAAAATAAATTCTGCTCTCATGAGAAAACTTAACGTAACATGCTAAGGTTACAAGATATTGCTCAGGCCCAGGGCATATTCCTTTATGCAATATAATCATCCCCAAACCTCTGAATTTTCTTCACATGTGTTATTATCAAGCATTTGCAATTGGGTTTATTTCTCAGGTAGCAGATTTGGCAGTTTACTAGATTAACCAAAATCTTTCTGCAGTGTCCTTTCTAGTCAATCAGAGACACTGAAATTCCTATCACCTGCTGTTGCCTCAGGTCATGGTATTGCTCACATACTAACTGTGCTGTTCTCCCCATTACAATGCTAAGTCCAAAAATCAGTAAAGAAGAGAGTGTTTCAGGAAGTGAACCAAGTAGTTACAAGGGTGTAAACTGAAAAATAATTAAAATAATTAAAGACCAGTATAAGAACAGATACACTCAATGGGTGCTGAGAATGCATGGCTTTGAGCTGATAACGTAGGTATCTATGAAGTTGGTGAGATTTATGGAAAATGAGAGAATGTGGCACTTGAGCAGAAAACCTGAATCTGTATCATAAAGTCATGCTTTACAGGGCAGGGTCAGACTGATGCTATTGTGACTCCCTGCTTGTGGTCTCCTCCAAGGACAGTTGACTTTAAAATGCTTCATATTTGTGAGGAGAAGAACATAGAGCTCGTTCATAGACTGCTGCAAATGGTGAGGATTATTCAGCTGCATATCCCAAAATAGACTAGGAGGAGATTTAGTGCTCCTCCTGCTACCCCGACACGCCTGATTTTTGGCTCTCGGCATTTCCTGCCACATCAGGACACTCCTCTTCTGCCAGGCATGAAAAACTTCACAACGCACAGGGCTGGCTGCAGACCTTGGCTTTCCCTGGGGACACCGGCTTTGCTGGATGAGGAGCCATCACGGGCTGAGGCTGCCCTCCAGGCACCCGGCACACCCCTGCACAACCGGAGGGAGACCAGCCAGGCAAATCTCCAGGAGATTTCCCCCTTAAAGGAAATCCTTTCAAAGGAGTGATAAACAGCCACGAAACATTGCTCTCTGAATATGCCTTCCCTACAAGGGTCATCAACTAATGTCTAACTCCCCAGGTTTAACAGCGGGATCCTTGGATCCTAGCGCAAGTGAAAAACACCTTTGCACTTTGCTACCATTTCTGCAGGGTTCACTTGTGGCAAAGAGTGGCTGTGCTGGGGAAAGTCCTGCAGAGACCATGCAATGGGGAGGTGGTGGTCGTGGTGAGGGGCTCTGGGGAACGGAGAGCAACCACCTACTGAAGAAGGGTCTTTTCCAAGTTGGGGAAAGAAAGGCCAGCGCCAAGGCTGGATCTTCCAGAGTAGGAAGAAAACCTGTGTTTGAGGGCAATGACATGTTCATATTTCTCTGCTTGTGCAGGACCTCTTTGCCCTGAGCTGAGCACCACGGGGCCTGGCCTTCTGCTCTCTCAGTGCCTCTTTCTGCACAGCTGAGCGCCTTGGGGCCTGGCCCTGAGTTCTGCAGGGCCTCTCTGTTCGGATTCAAGTGGTTTTCCAGTGCAGGAGCTAGGCCCCATTGCAGTCAAAGCAGAGCAGAGAGGCCCTGAAAAGCACAGTCGGGCCCCATGGCAGCCTGCTTTTGGAAAGCCAGGCTATCCTGCCCAAATCATGGCAGAAAGGTTTTTCATGAGCAGTGGGCAAGGCCCCATGGTGCTCAAGGGCCCCATGGTGCTCAAGGGTGACAAAAGAGGATCTGCAAGATTGAGGGCTAAGCACAATGTTGCTTGTATTAGGGGAAAGGGGTGCTCCAGTCAGGAAAAATCACCCCAGCAACAGTGGAGGGCTAAGTCCCATAGCTCTCCAATGAGACAGAAAAGGTCCAGCCTGATCAGTCAGCCAGACTCGGTGATGCTCAAAGGAGGGCACAGAGGCCCTTCAAGACCAGAGAGCAGGGCTCAATGGAGATCAAATCAGGGAAAAGTGTTCCCAGAAACCCATAGTGCAAAGACGCATGGTGCCTGAATGAGGAGAAAGACCCCTGCAAGAGCAGAGACCAGGTGCCATTACCCTGGGGTCAACAAGCCCAACAAAGGAAAAGGAAGAATAGATGCAGATGAATGAAGCAGCTTCTCTGCTAGGGCTGGTGTGGCTTTCCCCAGATGCTCTATGCTTGCCCCTCTTGGACAGCTGGTAAGTGAGCCCACCAGGGGAGG
>NW_010516749.1:0-471 GCF_000687285.1 Phaethon lepturus
TGGGACCTCCCTTGTTATCCAGGACTGCTGAAAAATCCTAACAGTCT
The DNA here is from genome assembly GCF_000687285.1 of Phaethon lepturus. NCBI lineage: Eukaryota > Metazoa > Chordata > Aves > Phaethontiformes > Phaethontidae > Phaethon > Phaethon lepturus. The sequence continues at coordinate 48 of NW_010516749.1, forward strand.
ATCCTTTAATTTCATTCTGTTCATCTAAGAAAGAATTGTTATAAAAGTTTATAAATTTAATCACTGTCCTAAAGTAAGGTGTTCTCTTGAACCAGGGCTTAAAACTTAAAATTGCATGTTCTAATCCAACAATGTCTAACCTTGAGCCATGGCTGACATAAAAATTTTTCACTTTGGAGTAAGGTCTTCGTGCCTTTAAGGACAGCCACAGCAGCTACCCAGTTTTCCAGGCTCTACTACTATTATTTCTCATGATGCATTTAGGACAGACAGGAAACATGTTTTCCAAGTTTGCCAAAAGAACTTTCCAAAAGTTAAATCCATTCTTTGATACCTTTTAGACGTTGCCAAGCATAGCAGTTCAAAAACCCTCTCCTCTCCTCTCCTCTCCTCTCCTCTCCTCTCCTCTCCTCTCCTCTCCTCT
>NW_010516749.1:620-22460 GCF_000687285.1 Phaethon lepturus
TCTCCTCTCCTCTCCTCTCCTCTCCTCTCCTAATTTTAAAACCAAATTTTCAAATGTTTTGACCATGATGATTTCTAGCAACTGTGATACTTAATAACATGCTGACAAGAGTAACTACTTAGGAGTCTTAGCTCTGGAATTACTTTGGAGTCATGCCAGCTGAAGAACAAAAGCCACGTAGTGAATATGCTTTTTCCTAGTAATTACAAACCTTTTGTCTTATCACAACTTTTCTATGTAGAAACCTGTTTAAAACTGTACCTATTATCGAACTCTGTCCATCAGAAGTATACTGACAAAGTAAAAAAACCAAACCCACAATAATTCTTCTACCAAGGCTACCTTTTAAATTAATTCATTAAAAGAGATGTTTCTCTAATGGTGCTTGACCTCAGAATGTATCAGGTTGTTGAAAGTAGCCTCGGGACTATCACATAAATAAAACTAAATTGTAAGATCACTTTAAAATCACATTATTGTCCAAATTCCCTTCACATTTTTAAAAATGCGCCTTTGCTTTTCTAGAAATGTGAAAAAATACAATACTATTACAAGAGAAAGCCAAAACTACAAGATCCTAATGCAGAGAATATTTAATTCACCAAAAAGAAAAGATGTAAAAAAAAGGAGGATGAATTCCTTAATAGTGCTGCATTTTTGGATAAAATTTTGTACAATAAAACATATTCCTTGAAACACCTTGATTGTCCCCTCACCTTTAGTGCTACTTCAGTTTTGTTTTCCTTTTAATCTGAATAGTATCTGCTTAGCTTACTGCTTATAAAACTACCTTATGTTAGTCAGTACTACAGCTGAGCATGTAAGATCCATCAAAACACCATGAAGTAGGTAAATGAAGAGGAAGAGAGCTTTTCTACTGAACTTTCAATCATGAGATAATTTTGAAGATACCTTTAAACAGTAGTGACAAAAAAATGCTACAAAAGATTTTCTGCTCATGTCACACTGACATATAATTTGATCAAAGTTATATATTCCTTAAAATGTTTTTTATAATCCTCCATTTTAAAATTGCTGTGTGTGGCTAATATTTAGTTACCTCACTAGCATGGGTTAGGCAGCTAATTTTATGTGGCTAATGTTGAGATGAATACCACCCAGGTGATGAAGTAGCACACTAGGTCACTGAGTCCTCTGTATTACGCAGTAGCTGTAACTCCTGCTGGTATTACTGTTTCTAACCAACAACGAACAGTTATAATGAACCACCAGTCCCACTCTAGTGTGTAGGAGTAGGAAATTTAATATTAGCCATATCATCAGCTGCAGCCTTTCTTTTTCTTAAGGATTTTTTCTTTGTCCTTGCTGAGCAGAATCAGAGAGACAGCATATTAAACCTTTCTCCAGGCTTTGTCTTTACATCATTCCTCTCCCTCCTGTATACTGAGTTGACTTTAGATTATCCATCTTTCTACACTAGGGTGAGGAATTATTCAGAATGTAATGCAACATATCAGAATAGTTTGTGCTTCTTGATTAAAGGCCACATAGTTTCCTTAGTTGTACACTTTGTAAGTCTTTGATCTATTATTTCTCCCAGCCTGCGTGCTAGAAAAATACAGTATGAGTACTGGATTTGGGTTTTTTTCAGGCTGTCAGTCAGTCTGCTGCAGATTGGTTTATGAGTGTCTGTCATTTTTGGCAAATATTAATATCCTGTACTACAGTAAAGTGAGATAGACTGAACTGGAAACAGCCTGATGACAATCATTTGATATATTGTGCCAGAATGTCCTTTGTTTTACTGTCAATCATCTCCCATCTTTGTGTGTGTGTGTGTGGTTTTGGGTTTGGGGTTTTTTTAACACTATGTTCAAATGTCTTAAATTCTATGGAGGAGCACTGTGAATTTAGACACGTCTTTGGAAGAGAAACTATCTTACTGTTTCATGTTTTTGACAGTAATGCCCTCATCTGTGACTCAGGCTTCTGAATACTCTCCTGGTACAAACAAGACATGACAGTAGGAGCTTTCCAGATGATGCGTAAAGAGTACCACCTCAGGTGGAACTGTGCAGGATGGGTTTGTCTGTCTGACAGAATTCCTGGCATCTCTGATCTTGCCTCAGAAATTTGCCTTGAATCTGCAGGAAACTAACAGTCGTGTTATCTTAGATGTGCTGTGATGACAGAAGGTGAGTCTAAAAGTTCTTTCCATTCAATGACAACTCGGCCAGATATTTACATTGCCTGAGTGGGAGGATTGTCCAGCCTTCAGCTGTACTATTGCTCTACTAACTCCTTTTGTAAGCATGATACATGGGGCAGGTATTTACACTTTCATTCCTGAATCTTCTGTCCAGATATTCCGGAAGATGTATAGGGGATTGTTTTGCACTTTCAGTCATCTTCAGTTTTGCAGTCTAAGAGCTGGCTTGGAATACTTATTGGCATCACTATCTTTACGGGTGTGTTCTAAGCTTCACAAAAATTTCTGATCAAAAGAAATTAGAATGAAGATGTGATGGAAAAAATTGAGGAAACAATTCAGTTAACTGGAGACAGGTAACTGAACATTGCACATTATATCCTACAAATTCAGCATAGTTACAATGAAGAAAATTAAGTCTCCTTTTAAGTCTTGAGGCTTTAAAATGTTCCTTTCAGCTCTAACCATACTACTAACCATACTTCATTCTAAACCTTAGAAAATATTATTTACACCAAGAAGTAAATGCACAGTGTACTAATAAGATTGTTAAAGTATTCTATATTAGAAGAGGATTGAAGGAGATTATTAGAAAATCTTTTCTTTAAGAAAAAAATACAAGATGTTAGACTTGCCCTGAAGAGCATCTAAATGTGCCAAAGGTAGCTGTAAAAATGCAGTGGTAAGAAAATAATTTAATTCAGTGTTTCAGAATGACTTTTTAATATGCAACTGAATCCTAAACAAATCAGTGGTACTTTCCCTTTAACTACAACACTGTCACAAATATAGTTCCTCTTTTGTTGCATAATTATAAATTACACCTTTTTTAATGTCACCTTGCTAGATGGTTTTCTTGGCATCTTTATTTTTGTTTAAAAAGCAGATTTCTATTAATAATATCTTTTATCTTTGTTCTCAGATCAGTGAAGAAATAGTTCTATTCTATGGTATTTTGGGTCAATACCATTTATATCGTATAGCTTCTTCCTTCTGAAGTTCCACAGAAGTAAAAGCTATCTTTCTTTTTTAAATCAAAATTCAATTAGAAAAAAAGGGTACAAGAATGTGGATTTTCAGGGAAGATTTAGAAATTCAGAGAAAATTTCAGGGAAATTAATGGAGCACTATGTAATACTAAAATAGAGGAATAAAATAAGTTAGGATAATATTTATTTTTTATTCCATTTTTCTCATGGATCTAGATGGCAAAAAAAAAAGGGTAATCTTAAGATTCCTAGACTCTCCAGAAATCTAAGATTTCTTGTGGGTATAAAACTGCTGTATCTAACCCTGAAAAGGGATGACATTTTTGAAAGCTTGTATGTGTGAAAACAGTAAAAAGGGTATTACTTCTTCTAAAAAGGACAGCCCAAACCTGCTTTTTTGGAGGGGATGACCTCAGTGGAAGGATGGTATCTGATGATAGGCATTGGATCCCTTCCTATAACATACCTCTTTTTCTCTTTTTCCTATTTGTTTGTATTGTGCTCGCACAAGAAAAGCACACTTTCATGCTGTTCACTTGTGAATGAAAGTGACATCAGTATTCAACCCACGTTTGCTTCCTAAATTCTCAGTGTAAATATCAACCGTCACAAAGGTTTTAGATGAACAGAAAGCAGGTGAGAAAGACATTAGGTCTTTCTTAACAGACCAGTTCCCCTGTGTTTATGAACTTTCTCAAAGTAATTCAGATGGGCTTCCCAGTGGGTTGCCCTGGAGCAGCTGGCTGGAGGGTGCATCAGGTACCTACTCTTCTCCTCTCTCACTTTCATCTGCCACAACACGGTATCTCCTCTTTGTTGGTGATTGCCCCTCCATCCTCAAATTTCCAGTGCTGAAGGAGTGAAGAATTAATTTCTTTCAGAGGGGATTATTCTGGCTGCTCTAATGTGAGGCAGTTTAATCATTATTCATTCCTGTATTAAAGCAGACAGCCAACAACGAGTAGCATTTTCTAGAATTCTGCCTATATTTCAGACAAGTCAATAGATCCCTGGAGGCAAAATTGAACCACTGACTAAATTAAACAAAAAAAGAAAGTGAGTGGACACAGGAACAGCACTTGGCATTTGCCTAGTTCTTTGTTGGCTTGTGCATGTTAAACACAGATGTGAGTGCTCGCTGGGAGTACAACTGTCTAAATACAAGAAGAGATCTGAAAATGGTGGCTGGCCCAGCCTGAATTCTGTGGAGAGAAAATGTTGCACCATTTGCAGTAGTAATTAAAGCTATTGAATATTTTTACAATTATTTGTAACAAGAAAATTGTGCTCAGAATATATTATACAGATGGCCAATGTTTCTTTAGTTGCGCTTTTTCTTTAAAAGAGTGCCGAAGCACAGTTACATAAATGGCAGCAGAAAACGAAGTGACTGAGATTTCAAGTTCGTATTGATTTCTACACAAAACCAAAGGAATGCTTACACTTTTTTTCATATATCTCAATAAGGAGAAAAATACAATCAAGTTCTTAAGAAAAAAAAAATTCGAAAATTATCCGTGCAGAGAAGAAGAAATGGAAGTAAAGAAGAAAAAGCTTTTACTCCCAAACATGTTGTACTAAAATCATTACTTCTATTCTCTCCAAGGAGTAACTATGCATTGCATTTGCAAAATAGACAACTATTTCATAAATAGAAGCAAAATGCCGCAGGATCTTGATATGTATTCATGGCAGCTAAGATTTAGCTTCTGATCTCATGGGAAAAGCTACAAAAAACAGAACTGGGTCCCTACATTGAAAATATATTAACTCTAAACTGTTCAGAAAAGAATTCATAGGCTCCCAGTTGCCACACACACACAGTTTGTTGCTACGCCAGTGTTGAAAGAAAAATATTGGTTCTATTCCTAAGATGAAGATAAGTCATGGCCATTTCAGGAATTTTATACTAATATCAATATTTCATGGAATCAGTGATAAACTAAGAACTTTAACAGTGATGCATATACACAAAAGGAAGATTTTCCCCTTTGAGAGTGAGAAAATAGTCATGTGACTGGTGACTAGCTCCGCTCAAGGTTTTTTCAATTACACATTTTTTATGAGAAACCACCAGTTTGAGAAAACAAGAATTTTTCACAGAAGTTGCTGCACAAGAGTTTTCTTGGGTCTGAGGTAGACTTTATGTGCAAAAAAAAAGGACAATGTAATTACAGAAGAGCAAACAGCCCCATGTCTAGGGCACTCTCTGAGATGTAAACCTACTCTGTACTGTGGGATGTCACTTCAACAAACTTTTTGGACTATTATAGTACAATAACATGTCAGGAGAAATCCAAAAATCACAATATGAGAAGGAAACACAAATGTGCAGGATAGAAAAGGGAGTCAAAACACATACCAGTAAATCCCCTAATCTGGAACCAGTGTCAAGGACAATGTAGGTTGCTGCACTGCACATCCCGCCCAACATCCTAACACAGTTTCAAGGACCCACTTGCTTTAAAGAAATGCAAATACGATTTGAAACCACTGCATTTCTGTAAAAGTGAATTCTTCCTTTCTAGGTAGTGTTACACAGGACAGAAAATAAAGATATTAGCTAAAAATGTGAAATTACTGTATGTTGAACAAATGCAAATAGCATACTTTTAAAGTGTTGATCTTTTTCACAGGTCATTTCTGAGAGAAAGAAATGGCCAAATTATTCACAAGGGCTCTTGTGTATAGTAGCTTGTTCAAAACTGAATGCTAAGAAGGATCACAAAAAAAAACCCCAAACAACCCTAAAGCCCTACAGCAAAACTAGCTAACACACACAAAAAAAAAAAAAGAGTATCTTATCACAGGAATAATTGTCTATCTCTGGAGGAAAATGACAAAGATCTCAGGTTTATATGATAAGTAGCCAATTTTCAACCTAGGATTCTGTATTGCCAACAAAAAATGTAGGCTGATAAATGATAATTACAAAACCAAGGATAGGCTAATTCCTACATGTTTTCTCTGTCGTGAGACAGAGAAAACAGAAATGCTATTTCTGTTTAAGCAACTATTCATCTGAATAAATTTAGAAATATTTTTCTGCACTTCTTATAAAGAAAAGAACCCTACTAGAACCAGGAGAACTCAAAACAAGTAATTTTCTTAGGCAAGGCATTTATTTTGAGAATATTCACTCAAAGTAAAAGAAGTTGAACATTTTCCAGTTATCTACTAGTAAGATAAAATTTGAGTCATGTTTGGAACTCAGATCATATTTAAAATCAAGAATGGCATGTTTTCTGCATAAAAGGAAATAATTTAAAAAGAAAAAGGAGAAATTTTGGTTTGTGGCAATTTTGTCTTGATCCAGAGTGTACTGCTTTGACTATTGCTTATTTCAAAATATGATCCAAAGTCTGAACTAATTTCAAAAAATATCGCAATTTATTTATTTGTTTTTAACTTGAGAAAATATATCATAATCTCTGAGGCCAAAAAAAACATACTGAAGCATTTTGTTCTGCATTCCTGATTTTTGTGTAGTTGGCTCATGAGTCCTGCTCCAAGTCTGCTCTGAGGTGCACAAATGTTTTTTGTGTAACCCTTACCTTCTGCTCACTTAAGGTTAAACAGAGCTACAAAGTAGGTGAGGCTCAAGGCAACTTGCATGGCTGCTGTAAACCATCGTAGAAATCACACAGTCATCATCAGTGATTTCAGTAATTTTTAATAAAACTCAGTCACAGGGTATTACCAAGGACTGGGAGACTTGGATTTCATACTGTTCTGCTTCTGTGTTATAAAATGACACAGACTGTGGCAGAAACATTCCACAGGAGTTTAGCCTGCTGCAGATAGTCACCTGGTGTTCACAATGACCGATCCGGCTGGTTCAGTGGTTGTTCAGCCAATGGTTCAGTTCCGCAGAGCCATGGCAGGAGGTCCTCCTGTGACCTATACAGACCTGAATAATTACTGCTCCCCAGGCCATAAACCAAAACAAACTCTGAAGCCGTTTGGGAGAGATGAAGCTAAAGAGTATTTGGTTTACAGCTTCTCTATTTATGATAGCTTTAATGTTAGGAAAATCAAAAGCACTATTTTGGATCCTCTGTCCAATCCTAGTTATGCACAATAATTTTTAGGGTTTTTTTATTATTTTTATTGGGTAGTCTACTAGCAAATTAATCACTAACTGTAGTAGTGACAACCAGTGTTAAAGTTCACTTATTTTTTTCATGTTTGCTTTGAAATAAGAAAATATTTCAGATTGCAATTTCAGTAAAGTGTTAGCCTCTACCACAGACAGATCATAACCATGTTAGCTATGAATGGTATTCAAAACTATGATAAAGCCTTAGAGCCAATCAAGAAGGGAGTTCTAATGTGGCAGCAAGCTTACAAAACAGCAAGCATACATAGACTCTGACTGAGAGCTAAAAACCTAAAGCAACAGAGGCTGTAGCCATCATCACATATGATGACAGCAGGTTGACAAATTTTTGTTCTGAATGCAAATGGCTATTTTGAAGGAGGCTGGCAAGTTAAGAAGGATGTGACAGATTTGAGATTCTGGATGCATGGGCATCTTCTTGTTATATTGAGATAAGTTTGATGGTTTGTACGTGTGGAAAATATATTATTGAAGATTTTTTTTTATTGTTAAGAGTGTTTATATTCCTGGGTTCCATGCTGGATGATGATATAATTAATGCAAGTCCCCAGAAAGTTAGACAAGCATGAGAGGAAAAAACCCACAAAAAAACCCAACACAGTATATGGTCTCTTATACTTGTTTAAGAGTCAAGTCAAACAAACCATTTAAAGCCTTGAACGTAGATCAGAAATTTACATATATGAAACGGACCTAAACAAGGAATTTGGGAATTTTTCTCTATAAATGCCAGGACTCTATACAGTTAAAGCATAATACCTACTAAAAGTGGAATAAGTATAGAGGTTTTTCATCTTTTCATGCTCTATCTTCAAAGCTTTTATCCTAAAAAAAAAATATTATAGAAGTGGACGAATAATGGAATTATTCTGTCACATTCTGTGAAAAGAATAAGAAGACAGACATATTGGCCAAGGTCAGGTTTGCTTGGTTATTGAAAAGAGAGGGCACAGCCTTGTGCTTTTGGTTTTAAGGGACAGGAATGCAGCTCTACCTTCCTGACCATCTGTAAGACTGTCCCACCAAAAAGTTAACAGTGTTGAAGTGGTATTAAGCACAGAACTGCGATCAGGTGATTAAAAAAAGGACAATGGAAGGGCAAGGTATAGGAGGGGAACTAGGCAGGGATAAATGAAGGTAGCCAAGGAGATGCTATCTCCTTTCATAACAAGCAGCCAAACAGGGTGGAGGAAGATAACAGCAAAAACTGGTGTTTATTTTGAATTAATTTTGGTTTCCTTTGATACTAAATTCACTGTTGGAGTGCCTGATAGACATTTTTCTGCAGTTTTTCTCAATACTCTGCAGGGGATGTGGAGATACGCCTCTTGGCAGTGATGCTCCCAGCCTGTTAGGCACAATTCCCCATAACACTTGATAATTCTGTTAGTTACAGGGCAGGTGAACGGCTTTTGCTATTTATCACTGTGGTGGGTTTAACCCTGGTTGGATGTCAGTTGCCTGCCAAGCTGCTCTATCACTTCCCCTCCTCAGCAGGACAGGGGGAGAAAAAATATAATGAAAGACTCATGGATCACGATAAGGACAGGGAGAGATCATTCACCAATTAGTCATGAGCAAAACACTCAACTTGGGGAAATTAATTTAATTTATTACCAATAAAATCAGAGTAGGGTTATAAGAAAATAAAACCAAATCTTAAAACACCTTCCCCCCACCCCTCCCTTCTTCCCGGGCTCAAATTTATTCCTGATTTTCTGTACTTCTTCCCTCCCAGCAACACAGTGGGGCAGGGAGTGGGTGTTGTGGTCAGTTCATCACATGTTGTCTCTGCTGCTCCTTCCTCCTCACACTCTTCCCCTGCTCCAGCATGGGGTCCCTCCTATGAGAGACAGTTCTCCACGAACTTCTCCAACTTGAGTTCTTCATGAACTGCTCCAGCCTGGGTCCCTTCCATGAGGTGCTGTCCTTCAGGAACAGGCTGCTCCAGCCTGGGTCCCCCACAGGGTCACAAGTCCTGCCAGCAAACCTGCTCCAGCATGGGCTCCTCTCTCCATGGGTCCGTGGGTACTGTCAGGAGCTTGCTCAAGCGTACGCTTCCTATGGGGTCACAACCTTCTTTGGGCATCCGCCTGCTCCACTGTGGGGTCCTCCATGGGCTGCAGGTGATCTGCTCCAGTGTGGAGCTCCATGGGCTGCAGGGGCACAGCCGGCCTCACCATGGGCTTTACCACAGGCTGCAGGGAAATCTCTGCTCTGGTGTCTGGAGCATCTCCTGCCCCTCCTGCTGCCCTGGCCTGGGGGCTGCAGAGTTGTTGCTCTCACATATTCTCACTCTTCTCTCCCACTGCAATTTCTGTTGTGCAGCAACTTTTTGCCCTTTTTAAATACATTATCACAGAGGTGCTACCACCATTGCTGATGGGCTCAGCTTTGGCCAGCAGTGTGTCTGTCTTGGAGCCAGCTGGCGTTGGCTCTATCTGACATAGTGGAAGCTTCTAGAAGCTTCTTACAGAAGCCAACCCTGTAGCCCTCCCACTAGCAAAACCTTGCCACACAAACCCAGTGCAATCACAAAGTATTAACAATCCAAACTATTTACTAACTTCCCTCAAAACTATTTGAGTATTTGATGTCCCTTCTCTGGTGGATTTTAGACCTGAACTGATCAAACTTCATCTTTTCTATACATTTAAAGCAAAAATGAATAGCTTGCTGTAACTAGATGTCACTGCAGAAGTCTATGAGGTATGTATCTAACAGACAGAAAACCAGGAAAAAGACTAGAAATCTAGGAAGGGGTTCTATTTCCAGCAATATGTGTCCATAAACAGTAATTTAAAAAGAGGAGGAAAAAGCAGCAACACCTGATATTAAAGTGCAAAAACCTGAGAGTAAAGTATCTGTGTTTCTACAGTTCTACTTCTCACACTGCTACTTTTCTCTAAATTGATATATACTATTTTCAGCCTTCTCTAACTCACAAAGCCCTCTCCCAAACCTGTTCTTTCATTCCAAGAGCTGGAGAAGAAGGAGGAGGAAAGGCCAAGAGATGGAAACCATCAAAAATTGCAACTGGCAGAAAATGGCAGTTAACAAAAATAAAAGTCAAATTGAATTGTTGACTTTCTGTAAAAATATAAATCAAATCTTTCTGAGCTTATGTTTATAGAATGATGCGTAACTAGAAGATTTGCTTGAACATTTTGATTTTTTTCATTTCTTTGTAAAATTGCTGAATTTTTTTTACTTTGGTATTACATATTTCCAAAGCACAGGACCACACACCGCCAATGACTGAAGAACAAGGAGCAAGCACATTGTTGTTTTTTATTTTGTTTCACCTGTTTTCTTATGAATAAAACTCTTGGATATAAGAACTGCAAAACTTTGAAGGATGATCTAATGCAAAATATTAAAATTAATTCTTTTTTTAATGTGAACCAGAAGCAAAATCTGCCAAATTTCATATAAATTGTCTTCACTTTTCTCAGCTTTTTCCTCCTTGCTACTCTTCTTCCCTGCCTATGAACACCTCTGATTGATCTAAGCCTGATGTTCAACTATTATTTCTCAGATTAATTCTCTTTCCTGCCCTGATCAAGGTTTTCTCATGCCATAGCATTATTAAAACATTGAACACATTCTAAGGCCAGTGTAAAATTTAAGGAGATTTTTAGTGAAGCATAATTAACATTAGGTTAAAATAAACTGTTTGAGGGCTAAATTGTTACAGTTTGTAACATGCTGAAAGACCATAATGAAAGTCTTTAAGATGAAATTCTGTTATTTTTTTCCTGAATTCTATTGAAACTGGCAAGAGGTACAAGCCTGGCACTTTTATTTTTCCATTATCTTCCATGGCAGCAAGCCATCTGCAAAGGAAATGAAACAGATTCAGCTAGGGCAGCGCACACTGCTACAGGATATCACCCCATGAAGACATAATACAGACTAAAATAAGCAGATATTAAATAATTTATCAATGTTATCACATGACAGGTGAATAACAGCGTCAGGTGTAAACTCAGCTGTCCCTGCCTTAGTTCCTTCCCTAATGCATTCCTGCGCCTTTTTGCGGATGGTAGTCATAGAATCATAGAATCATAGAATAGTTTGGGTTGGAAGGGACCTTTAAAGGTCATCTAGTCCAACCCCCTTGCAATAAACAGGGACATCTTCAACCAGATCAGGTTGCTCAGAGCCCCGTCCAACCTGACCTTGAATGTTTCCAGGGATAGGGCGTAATAATGGTAATAATCAAGACTGTATTCTACTTTCCAATTTTTAATTCTAAGAATGACATAATTCATAAAGCATAAAATATTAGTGACTCTGTGGCACAAGTGGCACAAGTATGTGCTTTTCATTCCAGGGTATGCTTCCTTGAAGTGACATTTAAAATTAGCATATAAATTAATTTAGCTGTGGTTAAGTGAATGCAAATTGATATTTTGGCAACCATTCTGAGAACAATACATTTATAATTTTCTCTTAGCCAAGAAGATCTACTATATGAGAGCATCCCCAATGAAAAATGTGAACCCAAGCTCCTGACATTACTGACAAACTCATTTGTCAGTAATACGCAGGTTGGTGAACTGAATTGTTTACAATAACTTACATAGCTTATACATTGAGCACCTGTAGCAGTGTGCCATTAAAACCAGGCATTCATTTTATATTGTCCTCTTTTGTTTTTCCTTTCTTCAGGGTGGATAAAACATATTATTGTTGTTCTCAAGGCATGAGTCTGACTCTGCACTCCTTGATATCTGTTGGCCTCGCTGTAAATATGAATCTGGTCATATCTTGACAGTGGAAAAAAGATATATATGAGTGCTGCTCATACCACTTTCCTTTGTGCTACTGGGTAGATGGCTGACCTGAAACACCCTATTCCAACTGACCTTCAACTCAGGAATAAACCTTTACTGATTCTCCACCTGAATTACTGAAGCATTCTCAAAATAATATGAAAAACCTGTTCTGCTTTTCTCAGAAATTATGTTCACTTAGGATTCACAAGTTCTTGTGATTTCCAGAGCTTATTAAAACAAAACCAGAAAGACTCTGTGAACATACACCCTTTGTTCTGCTTACCTATCAATGTGATATAATGTAGTTGAAGCTTATGAGATCATTTGTATCACACAAGTTAGACATCACTGACTTCATAGTACTTATAAACATTTTTAGAATTTGGGAATTTCAGAACATTTTACGCTATGAAGTTATAATTGTGTGTATGTGTGCATACATACAATGGCTGAATACAATGTAGTGACAGCTCTTGGTACAGGTCTTACTTCATAGGCACTTACTTCATAGGCACTTACTTCATAGGCACACATAGGATGAAATGGGAATCACTTTTGCAACGCTTCTTGTTAGATACTCCACAGCCATCACCATTCGCTATGTAAGAAAGTTTTGCAACGTTGACACTTAAATCGTATGAAACCAATTCTGCTATAGCAATGTAACTGGTTAAAATATTTATTATTTGTTTACATTTTGCTTCTTATTTTGCTTAAGATTTTTAATGCACTCATTACTGAAGAGTAGCCACCAAATATTTTAGAGGAATAACTGTAAGTCATGTAAACCAAGTGCATAATGTTCATAATCCTGAATAACATAGAAATTAACAGTAGAGCCCTGCAAAGCTGTGTAAATTCTGCAGCTATTCAAATTCTAAATCCATGCTGAAAGGGAACTTCATTAAGACAGTTGCATCTTATTTCCAGCTGCAGCTCAATCTTTAAATAACTGTACTAGAAAAAGAATGTAAATGCGTCAACTTATATAAGTTATCAACATGAATAAAGGACAAGTGCTTTACAGCGTACTACCCCCTGTAATCCTGTCTCCAAGTTTGCTGATGATTCACAGCATATCCAGGCAACAAAGTAAATGACAGCTTTTGATTGTATTTCCTGTTCTTTCTTTATCCACATTTATATTTTTTTTTTTTCTCCCAGAAGACTGGTTAGCCATTTTGGTAGCAGTTTTAAAAACTTCCATTTCATCAGTTTAGGAAAGAAAGATGTCCACTCAGCCAAGTTGTGATGTGATCTAAAGATATATTTGTTCTTGCATACTTTCCAGCTTTTTGATTTATCTCCTGTTGCGATTAAGAAATGCTTAGATTTGCCCATATCTCTAATCTCCAACTTAGTCACCTACACATCTCTGTAGCTCCTTCTTGGTACCTCCATATTTCTGTTGCCGTATATCCCGCAGACACATCTCTAACTCCATTCCATGGAGTATGTAGACTCACAGCCGATCGTATACATAAAACATTTATATCTACTTTCACTCAGTTTTGTGTTGTTTCTGATTAACTGTCAATTTAATAATGCTGCTATTTAAACTGACCTTACAGAATTTTATGCTCAAACCTGGAATTTTATGCTCAAGCATATAAACAAGGAAAGGAAGATGGTGATGGTGAACTCTTTTTTTTTGATCTTAGTCTTGCCTGCAGATCTTATTCTTCAAGCTTCAGTTTGCAGGGGACAATTTCACCGGATCTATCCTGTCTCTGGTATATTTATAATAAAAAAGACACCCTTAAATTCTAATAGTTGCAAGGCTAAGTTCATTTCTCTCACAGCAAATTTATTCAATTTCAAATTTAATTTAATTTCATTGTTCTGCAATCCAATTTTACAGGGTCTTTCCCCTAACAATTACTTTTCTAGATGATTCATGAGAGTTGAGTGGCTTATCCCAGAATCTCTGCCCCTGGCAGTATTCAACATGTCAAGACATCAGATTCTAGTGAGAGTCAAAATGTATACCCAGGAAAAAATTAACTCTTCTGAATATTGTTTTATCACTTACTTTCTCTATATTCTGGAAAAGCCTCAGTAACCAAGTAATTCTACTTCTTTTGAAATCCATGGATTTCAAAATCAATTTTTAGAAAGACAAGTGATTGCTTTATTGTGCATGTCATGTATTGACTGGCACTGATTTTCAGAAATAAGCTTACTTCAAGGAATTACTGATTTCTGAACCATGACAGTGGGACAGGATGCCCTGTCAAGAGGGACCAGGACAAGCTCGAGAAGTGGACCCATGCGAAGCTCATGAGGTTCAAAAAAGCCAAGCTAATGGTTCTGCACTTGGTTGGGGCAACGCCCAGTATCAATACAAGCTAAGGGATGAAGGGATGGAGAGCAACCCTGCTGAGAAAGACTTGGGGGTAGTGGTGGAGGAAAAGCTGGACATGAGCCAGCAATGTGCGCTTACAGCCCAGAAGACCAACTGTATCCTGGGCTGCATTAAAAGAAGCGGGCACAGCAGGTTGAGGGAGGTGACTCTGCCCCTCTACTCTGCACTGGTGAGACCCCACTTGGAGCACTGCATCCAGCTCTGGAGTCCTTCGCACAGGAAAGACATGGACCTGTTGAAGCAGGTCCAGAGGAGGGCCACAAAACTGATCAGAGGGATGGAACACCTTTCCTATGAAGAAAGGCTCAGAGAGCTGGAGTTGTTCAGCCTGGAGAAGAGACGGCTCCAGGGAGACTTTATAGTGGCCCTTCTGAACTTAAAGGGGGCTTATAAGAAAGATGAAGACAGACTTTTTGTCGTGGCCTGTTGCAATAGGACAAGGGATAATGGTTTTGAACTAAAAGAGGGTAGATTCAGAGTAGATAAAAGGAAGAAATTTTTGACAATTTCTGTCAAACAGATGTTATAACAGGTTTCCCCGAGAGGTGGCAGATGCCCCATCCCTGGAAAAATTCCAGGTTGGGTTGGATGGGGCTCTGAGGAACCTCACGTAGTTGAAGCTGTCCCTGCTCATTGCAGGGGGGTTGGACTAGATGACCTTTAAAGGACCCTTCCAACCCAAACTCTTCTATGATTCTATGCTGTGTTGTTGTAAACTGATTCTGAGTACAAACTATCTGCCATCTTTTGAGCTTGGTTTAACCCCAACTGGCAACTAAGAACCACACAGCTGCTCACTGACAACTTCCCCTCCCCAGCAGGATGAGACAGAGAATTGGAAGAGTAAAAGTGAAAAAAAACATGGGTTGAGACAAAGACAGCTTAATATGTAAAGGAAAAGCCACACAAGCAAGCAAAGCAATTCAAGGAATTCATTCACCACAACCCATCGGCAGGCAGGGGGTTAAGCCTCTCCAGGAAAGCAGGGTGCCATCATGTGTAATGGTTACTTGGGAAGACAAACACCTTCCTCCTTCTTCCCCCAGCTTTATATGCTGAGCATGATGTCATATGGTATGGAATATCCCTTTGGTCAGCTGGGGTCAGCTGTCCCAGCTGTGTCCCCTCCTAGCTTCTTGTGCACCCCCAGCATACTCACTGGTGGGGTCATGTGAGAAACAGACAAGTCCTTGACTCAGTGTAAGCACTGCTCAGCAATAACAAAAACATCCTGTATGATCAACACTGTTTTCAGCAGAAATCCAAAATATAGTCCCATACTAGCTACTGTGCAGAAAATTTTGGCTCTATCCCAGCCAAAACTAGCATAGATCTTTCCATCAGGGTGCATGTTCCACTTTGTTTCTCAAATATTGTACAAAGTCTTTTTCCATTGTATGATACCCAAACTATTAATAACTTTCTGCTTGACTTTGATATTGACCTTGGTGAACCAAGTTGGGTGGGAGTTTTGATCTGCTGGAGGGTAGGAGGGCTCTGCAGAGGGATCTGGACAGGCTGGATCAATGGGAGGAGGTCAACTGTATGAGGTTTAATAAGGCCAGGTACTGGGTGCTGCACTTGGGTCAAAACAGCCTCATGCAACGCTACAGGCTTGGGGAGGAGTGGCTGGAGAGCTGCCTGGCAGAAAAGGACCTGGGGGTGCTGGTTGACAGCCGGCTGAACATGAGCCAACAGTGTGCCCAGGTGGCCAAGAAGGCCAACAGCGTCCTGGCCTGTATCAGAACTAGTGTGGCCAGCAGGAGTAGGGAAGTGATCGTGCCCCTGTACGCGGCACTGGTGAGGCAGCCCCTCAAATCCTGTGTTCAGTTTTGGGCCCTTCACTACAAGAAGGATGTTGAGGTGCTTGAGCGTGTCCAAAGAAGGGCAACAAAGCTGGTAAAGATACTAGAGCACAAGTCTTCTGAGGAGCGGCTGAGGGAACTGGGGTTGTTTAGCCTGGAGTAGAGGAGGCTGAGGGGAGACCTCATCGCTTTCTACAACTACCTGAAAGGGGGTGTGGTGATGTGGGTGTTGGTCTCTTCTCGCAAGTAACTAGCAATAGGACGAGAGGAAATGGCTTCAAGTTGCACCAGGGGAGGTTTAGATTGGATATTAGGAAAAATTTCTTCACCGAGAGGGTGGTCATTGGAACAGGCTCTCCAGGGAGGTGTTGGAGTCACCATCTCTGGAAGTGATCAAAAAATGTGTGGATGTAGCACTTCAGGACATGGTTTAGTGGGCATGGTGGTGTTGGGTGGACGGAGTTACTTGATGATCTTAAAGGTCTTTTCCAACCTTAATGATTCTGTGATTCATATATGTAGAAATGTAAAAGAAATTCAAGGCTAAAATTCACATGGAAATGGTATGAGAAATAAATACCAGAATTAAAATAGAGGGAAACTAATAATAAACAATTAGTCTTAAAATTCCACAAAATATGCAATGGTAGTGAAATTTTTCATCCAACAAACAATCCATGAAACCTGTGCACTAATTTGAGGATGTTTTTCTTCCCTCCTTCAGTTCAGTTCCCACAGTAGTGACTATTCCTCTAAACTCCCTTTGAAAAGGGGTTAACTCAAACTAACCTAATTGCTACGGGCAGGCACAGGGAGACATCTTTGTTGTCTCTAAGAATAAACAAGAACTTTGTTCTTAATTGGCAGAAATTAGAGACTTTTTGCTGCTCAGAGTGACATACACTGTTTTATTCCTGTTTTTGTTAGGCACTTCATTGAGTAATGATTCAAGGAGGAAGGGACTATTTTTTTGATGTCAGCAGACTCTCAAATTGATCATGCATCTTACTGAACATCATCTTGCTAGGCAGAGTGGGAGAGGTGTTTCTAATTTAACCACACTGTAATAGATTAATGCCTGGCTTTTCTTTGATATGTTTACTCATAATTACTTTTCATTATATTGCCAATTGTGGCTGATATAAAGAAATACTCTTATTTGCATTTTACTTCAATGGATTTAAATTAATAGCGACTTTGAGGCAACTGGATAATATCAAGATGTTTTTTGTCCAATGACATAGTAAAGAAAAAGACTGGAGGAATCTTTGTCTTACTCCAGTCCATTCTTCAAAATAGCCAAACAGCACGTAGACCTCAAAAGATGTTGCACACTAGAGAACCAGTATCACAAAATCAAAAGATAAAAAAGTATTTTTCAGTGACTGTGGTAAATGGAGAAACTCTTTGGGAATATGTGGATATCTCCCAAGCCACCTGAGCCCAGAGTTGCAGAAGTATAGGGAAGGTGCATGTCAAGCTCTTTTGCTTCAGCTGTACATGGATAACCAGAAGGTTACCCACAGCAGAAAGACACAGTGACAGAACAGGTGAAAAAGGAGTTGGAGAGCCAGAGAGGTGCCTGGCCACACAGCACAACAGTCCGTACCCTTTCAGTGAATATCAGAAGTGGAACATATTCTGGACCCTGAAAGCCCTCTGGATCTGGGGTGCTGCCATATGTTCAGTCATCCATTTCTTCTGAGACAAGGATCATGGCAGGCACTTCTACACTTCAGAGAAGAAGAGGGGTGTCAAGAAACACATTGTTTGCTTCTTGGCAGAAGATAGACCCCCTCTTATGGATCTGGAGAAGATGAATGAAAGACAACTGGCCATTAGTGTGGGTTTCTTCTCTACAGATACTACTCTGAGAACCACCAGAACCAGTTGGAGCTAACATGCACTCTGGTTACAAGCTCTTTGTTGCTTTTCTGCATGCACAGAGAGACTGACTGTAGAGTTTTGTTATGTGTTCTGGGGCAAGTTAGGCCTGGATGTGTTCTGGGACAACTTTGGCCTGGACCATGCCAACATCTGGGATGAATTCTCAATGTGTGGGGTGCTCCCCTTATTGTGCAGGAAGGCCATAGTAGCTCTATTGCTGAAGATCTGAGGCACAAATTCCCAGTTTCTCTCCTCAGCACAAGAATGTAGTGAATGCCGTCTGCTGTGACTGGTGCCCATGCTGTAGGATGTGATTCAACCAGATCAGGCCTATGTGGTCCCATGACAGAGCATCTTTGATAACTCCTATTTGGTCCAAAACATCCTTCACCTGATCTGTCATTTAACTCCTGTCCCTCAACAAGAAGAAAGCATTTGACATGGGGTATCAGAGCTATCCTATAGGGATCCCTATACATTGGTATGAGTCCCTGCTTTGTGGGGATCCCCTGAGGCACTATAAACTGTTGCAGAAGGCTTAGGAGAGTTCCACAGGATCTTGACCAAGACTGTTGTCTTTCATCAGGAAGAGTGTCAAGGATGCCTCTTGTCCTGCTATCTTGTCTTCTCCAGGGGGAGAAGCTTGGTTCTTAAAAAGCTACATAAGACCCCAGATGTCTTGATGAAGCCTGTGAAGTCATCAACTTGATGGTCTCCTTCACTGGGCAAGTAGGTCAAGAGGTCTGGCCTGGCGGCTGGGGATAAGTGAGCTCTTTCCCCCATGTTCAATATCTAGCAGGGCACAGACAGACGGCTCTGCCTGGGCATGTACAGCTACCTTCAAGGAAGATGAGCTCATTGCCATCCTGCCAGTCCTGCCCATTTTCTGGTACCACTTCAACAGCCTATGCCTTTTCCCCATGACTTGGACCTGGATTTTTTTCAGGTCAGGATGGCACTGGCTCCCTTCCTGGTAGATGTATTTGTGTACCATGTACCCAAAACAAGTTAGCAAGGGCAGGTTTTCCCTTCCCAGAGGCCATGCTCATTCTTTCTTTATAGGCTGTGTTTATCCATGTGCTCAGTAATCTCATCCTTTAATATAGACTCTTCCATTTTACCACAGATGAAAGACAGACTCAGTGGTCTGCAGTTCCAGGATCATCTCTGGAGCCCTGTTTGCGGATGGGACTTACAGTGGCAATCTTCCAAGTCCCTGGCTCAATGGCTGTTTGTAATGATAGGTTACACATTTTGGCCAGCAGCTCTGCAATTTCACATTTGAGTTCCTTCACAGCTCTTGGGTGAATGGCTGCTGATCCTGGTGACTTATTGACATCTAACTTACTCTATGCGGTCTAGTACTTCCTGTATACTTAGCTCAAATTGATATAGCTCCCCTGACCAATCTGCTACAAAAAATGCACTGGATGTTGGAAACCCCTCAATGTCTTTAACAGTAAAAAACAAGTATAAAAAAAATAAATCTCATATTCTCTTACTTGGCCTTATCCTCAAATGCCACTTTAACAACTTTGTCTTCAGGTGGTGCAGCTGTTTCATGAGCTTGCTTCCAGGTTCTGAGGTATTTAAAGACCTTTTGAGTATCTTTACCAATTCATTTATGTTTCCTGTAATTTCCTGTGTACATATGACATGCCATGATTTTACTGCTCTCCTCATTTGGACAACTTTTCTGTTTTTTAAAGTCAATCCTTTCTGTACACTAGCCTCCTTAAGTTTTCTGTTTATCTATACACAGTTTTTACTTTTTTGGAGCAGTTTACCTGGGCTTCTAATATGGTATTTTCAAACAGCCTCAAGGCTACTTGCAGGCTTCTTGCTTTTTGGAGTATTCATTTTAGGGATATATTTGCTAATTGCCTCATTTTTATGTAATTCTCTTTCCTGAAATCAAATCTCTGTATGTGGGATTCATTTGGCTTGCTCTCTCCTACTGCAATATTAAGCCTAATTTTATTCTGATTGCTGTTACAGAGTGCTCTTCAACTAATACCATTTGAATCAGGTCCTGTGCATTACTCAGGACCAAAGCCCAAATGGCAGCTTTTCATTAGAGTGCTAAGATTAGTTGTTCTAGGAAGCAGTCATTTATTGCATACAACTGTCTTATCGCTACCTCTTGTCCTGAGGCAGCAATGATACAGTCTGTACATGCATGGTGAAATTCTCATGCTATTGCAACTTGTCTTAAATTTGCAACATTACCTAAGCACTATCATCCTCCAGATCAAAGAGCCCAGAGTATCATCCTAGTACTATTTGTTTATTATTAGAATATGGGATTTCCACCCAGAATTCCATGGTGCTTCTCTTTTCCCACAATGTTTTTATGTTCTTCAATTTTACATTTTCCTTCACATACAATGCCCTCACCTGTACATCTCGTTCTGTCATCCTTCAAAACTGGTACCTTGGCAACACTGTATCCCATTAATTATCCTTTCACCAGGTCTCTGGGATGCTTATTGTATCAGGATTGCTGTTTATTGCCAAAAATTCTGGTTCCCCATCTTATTTTTGGGGCTTCTAACATTGGTGTAAAAGACAGCATTTGTTAGTTTTGCCTTTCGTTTAGCTTTGCCATGCTCATCAACTGCCATTTTAGGCAAAACTGACTTGCCTTCCCAATTTCTGTTTATTTCTCTTCTGGCCTTTTCAAAGGTGCGCTGAATATCATCCAGGTTACCCTGCCAATTTGAATCAATCTGAACGAGGTGTTTCTTCATGCTTGTCTACATTTTCCCCGTTCCTAGTCTAAAAAATCCTGTATGACCTTCTTAATTTTCAGAGCCAGCCATCTGTCTTCACCTTGATTAAAATAAAGTCTGGCCTTCCTGTATGGGTTCCTTTTGTCTCAAAAGGTTTCCCAGTTCCTAATGCACTGAAATACCCATCCTCGCTACACCATGGTCTCATCTGTGCACCACAGCTCTGGATCCTTGCCTGTTTCTCATGTGTCATACCCTGAAACTGGCAGCATTTTGGAGAATGCTACCATGATAATCCTAACTTCAGTCTTCTATTGGGGAGCCCAAACAGCCATCCAGAGCATCACTTGTACACTGCCCAAAGTCACTGGTACCAGCTCAAATCATGACTCCCGGATCCTCCCATGCACCTTCGCATTTCTCACTATCACCTGCTGCTTTTGATAGCTTGCTGCTGAGCATCCTTGGTGGAAGAGCTACCACACTGACTTAGAGGGATGTTCTCATCTCAGCCACTGTATCTTTCGTTTTCAGCTTGGCACCCTTTCTCCACAAGACTTCTCTTTAGGAGCACAAAGCTGTCACAGTGGATGGACGCCTAGTCTGAAGCATCCCAATAAGTAGGTGTCATCCGTGTACCTCTTCTTATTCTTTTACCTGTCAGTTTTCAGCGACTCTCAAAAGAACAGACCCAATCTCCCCAAACTAAGAGCTCCTTGCACAACATGCACATATATAAAGCCAGTCCCACAGGTAGTTAATTCTCCTCTTATCTTAATCTATCATTATTAAGCTAACTAACAACAAATGAGATATACTCAAGAATGTGGCGGGTGGAGAAGGGTGTATTAGGAGTCATTTCATAAATATGAAATGAGTACCAGCAATCCATGCTGGCGGTATGGCAGCCAGTAATTTCAATTACCATTGTATCATAGACTAATTGAACCTTTGGATAAATTGGGGAATTAATTATAGGAAAATATATGTA
>NW_010516749.1:22491-34246 GCF_000687285.1 Phaethon lepturus
ATGTAAGCAAGAGACAAAACAATTTAACAAAGGATGAATTGCAGTTCTTGTTCACATCATTAGATATAGGTATTAATATTAAAAATTACTTGGTTCCAAGCAGATTGAGTTTAGGCAAAATACAAAATATTGGTGCTCAATAAGTACAAGCTGTTGTGTATTCATATTGTGTTCAAAGGACACAGTAAGTGGACAGCTATGGGCAGTGAAATGTTTAATCCATGTGCCAAAGGGGGAACAATCTTGGCCTTTTTTTTTTCTATACATGATATACTATCAGAATGAACTGACAAAATTACAGTATTTCATTTATAGTACTTAGGTACCATACCTACTATACTATATCTACTACACTACACAAAGATGATGGTTTAATTGTTAGAAGAATTTTAATCGTTAATATGGGAATATGAGTAGAATTAGATAGGGGAGTTATAAAGTACAGCAAGAGTTATTAAAAAAAAAAACAACCCTGACCTGAATTAGATAAAAAGGTAAAATCTAAAAGTCCACTCCATTTTTAATTCATAGGAGCTTTCAAATCTCATTACATGCAATATTTCATTTTAATAATTCTTACAAACATTATTTAGCTTTTAACCATTTTAACTATGACTAAAAAATTAAAAGGAAGTCAAATAAGGAGAAAGTGTTTTGTAGATGTCAACTTCATTCAGATAATTTTGAAATGTATTTCCATCCCTTTTGAGATACAACTTTATTTAAGCCATCTTTTACCAAAATAGGGATTCCAATAGGAATTTAATTTAAAACTTTCCATGCATATCAGACAGGAGACTAACTGTTTGACTTCATAGTTAAAGCATAGGAGTCAAGTAGTTTAGAAATCTCAGTTCTATTCCTGGCGTGCCAAATTTAATTATTTAGGTGTTTATTTTAACTCATGTAGACAAGGTACATTTTTCATACGTTGACTGCTAAAATGAAAACACTTAAGGCTAAATTCTCTTATGAACTCAGTACTGACAACATTAAATAATTATTCTCTGGTGAATGGTGTTTTGAAAATAGAAACTCTCCCAAATTTCTTACTCAATGTTTAGCTGTGAATACATTGTAATTCTTTGTTGAATCAATTACTGTCCACTGAACCCTTCAGAATCTTATGATGAAAGTTGTTTTCATACAAAAAAAAAGCTTTACTGTATTTTATTATACAGGAGAAACATCCAAGTCTAAAGGGTAATCTTAATTACTGTACAAACCTACAATGACAAAAATGAAGCTGACTCCACCAGCCCAAATTACAGGAATACAAAGGTAAATCAACTGCTCAAGAAGGGACTTTTCTCCTTGTGGGTACCAGGGAGAAAAGAGGGGAGCAAATTCAAAGAAACCTGATTTAAGGACACAGAAGGCTGAGGAAAGAAACAGAATGAATTAGTAAGAACTAGAAGTAAGGTGAGGAGAAAGGCAAAGATCTGAAAGGCCTCTAGAATCCTAGTATACCACTAACTACTTTCATGGATGTCCACAATGACATGAAGTCTGAATGACTTTTCATCCTAGTGTTTTCACCATCCTGACATCTATTTATCTCTCTTCTGGCTGTTGTTTAATCAGGTGATATAAAAACTGATAGTCATATTATGCATTAAACTTCAACTGCTTTGACCATCTAGTGCTGTGATAAAGGCTACACAGTTCTCTTTACCTGTACAATGCCATAACTTCTTGCTGAGAGTTTTTCAGCATTGGTCACAAAACAAAGTTGGATTAATAATGTTATTTTGGTGTGTTAGAATTCATACTGACTCCACACAGAATGATCTAATAAGATCAAAAGTTCACAACAGGCTTTCTCTTTTCTACGAGAAAGTGTTTTCAGATGATAAAGTCGATGTTAAAGCCTCTCAATGGGATTTTCCTAATGTTAAAGCCAGTAGGTGAGAAAGAAAAAAAAAAAAAAAAAAGCAACTCTTCCTTCTGGGAAGTAGGATCATGCTAGTCCACTGCCTTCTTAAATTGCCTTTGGGGAGTGTCCCCCATTCCCCCATTCCTAGCAGCATTCTGCGATTTCCCACCACAGCAAAACCTGATGTGGGAGAGCTTGATATTACAATCTGTTTCTCACTAGCTAGATAAGACCTCAACCAGCATAAATAGTGCCCATGACTACCCTGCAGTGACTATTTATTTGATAGTATAGTGTGATTTACAGTATCAAACACTTTAAAAAAGAATCTAAAGCTGTTGTGTTACATTTCTCACATCAAATTCAACAAAAGTTTTGTTAGTCAGATTGATCTATGCTGCCTTAAGAAGTCAGTCCAAGCCTTAAGGAAAACTGATCTGTAAGAAAATATCACTTGTAAAAATTTAGTGTTCAAGTTGTGTGCTCAGATGCTGTTCAAAATAAGATAGGTAGGAGTGATATGAGTGTTTCTGTGGGTTCAGTTACAGCTTCACATTTCAAAGCTGAATTTTATGTTCACATTGCCATAATCAAAGGTATATTGAGAAAGAAATAACTATATGTTTTTCTGCAGAAGAGTTCAGCTACTGAAGGAATTCTGCTTCCATACTGTGTAGGCTATGGGTCACTTCTTTCTCTTCAACTTCTGTGCTTTTTTTTTTCCCCCTTAGATTAACAGCTTTGTGCATGAGTTTTCATTTAGAAACAACATGCAGTTATCCATGGAGTAACAGTCTCTGAATTCAGTATGGGAGGAAAGGGCATTTTTCTGCCTTTCTCCTCACCATACTTCTAGTTCTTACTAATTCATTCTGTTTCTTTCCTCAGCCTTCTGTGTCCTAAACCAGGTTTCTTTGAATTTGCTCCTCTCTTTTCTCCCTTGTACCCACAAGGAGAAAAGTCCCTTCTTGAGGGGTTGATTTACCTTTGTATTCCTGTAATTTGGGTTGGTGGAGTCAGCTTCATTTTTGCCATTGTAGGTTTGTACAGTAATTTAAGAACCTGTATTTTGTGCCTGCAGCACTCTGAAGATACAGGTATGTGAAATTTGCGTCTGAAGTTTTATAAGTAATATTCATCACAGAATCATGAGAGCACAGTAAAT
Organism: Phaethon lepturus; assembly: GCF_000687285.1. Taxonomy (NCBI): domain Eukaryota; kingdom Metazoa; phylum Chordata; class Aves; order Phaethontiformes; family Phaethontidae; genus Phaethon; species Phaethon lepturus. The sequence continues at coordinate 25,533 of NW_010516749.1, forward strand.
ACTAAACTTTTATGCATATGAAGACTCTTCTGGGTAGCTAGAAAAGTCTGATTATGAGTATCCCTGTGCCTTGTATCACCCCTATGTATGTGCAAGATGGTTAGTCTACCTGGCCACAGGCATCCTTTTCTATAAGGTCTAAAAACCAAAACCAAGAGAAAACTTTCTATGTAAGAAAGCTGTGAAAACAGTTAAGCTTCGTAGGTGTGCAGAACTCAGCTTTCTGATATTGTTCATTTCTTTATAACGCATTAATACCTGTGCATAAAAGTACCTTTTACTTTGTCTCTGCAAAAAAGTGTTGCTATCATTTTTTATAATACCAAAAAAACCCCAAACCCCAACATCAAAAACTATCATCACTGTTTAGGGATGTATATCTCTACCAACAGTTTGTTGTTTTTAAATCTCAAAACCTGGAATTATGTTGTTGTATAGCAAGAGGGACTCCTGCAGCATAAGTTAGGATGGCTCCATATACGGGGAGAACCTCAGCTTCCACCAAACCCCACACACCTTATGGAGTTAAGGGCTCAGGCCCCATGTTCTCCCTCTCCTTTTGTCATTCTATAAATAAGAGTGGAATTTACTTTCCCTTACTTTAGATATCTAAACAGTAGGCATCCAGTCCAAATCAGTCATCTAGTCTCATCAAAGAGATCAGAGCCCTCCAGAAGAGTATACATCTTTCCTTTGACTAAATAAGTAATCAAGATATCTGACTAGCTCAGTCTAGATACCTACAGCTTAGGCAGCTTAAACTGTGATAGGTTAAGCCCAGAGGGTTGTCACATGTATTTGTAATGCAGTTTTCATTATCTGGACTGCCATTCCACAGTAGAAAAAATGCAGCTGAATGCTGTGCAGAACTGATTCAGATCATTCTAAACTGACCATCTCAAAACACTTAAACACATTATTTGAGATATTTCTTATTTCCTGCTCATCACAAGGGCCACTTCCATGACTTGTGTCAGCATCCTAATCCATTTCAGAAGATTTGCTTCTTACTGAAGTATACATTAATTTCCTTTGCATTTGACTTAATCAAATCTAGTTTTCAAAATAAGTCATCACCATCTCTTTTAAGTTTGAAACATTATGGGCCCGCAGGATAGTTTCAGAAGACCATGGACAATTGGGAAAAAAAGAGGGTTAAAGAGAAAAAAAAATTACAAAATTGCAAGAATTCTGGTAATTTTAGTCTGAGTAACAAGAAAAAAACATTAAATAAAGCTACATGTCCTTCCCCCCTCCCTGGAACACCTGAACTTAAATTGCCATGGATGTGTAAGAGACATGCTATGCAGTTTAATACTTGCGTGGTCAAAGTTCTTCAGAAAATGCATTCCCATCATGTAGAGTAAGTCTAGAGAAGCAAAGCCTTAAAATTTGCTTTAAAAATTAAAACTAGACACCCACTGAAACACTTCCGTCTTCACCTCCATCAGTGTGAAATGATTTTCCGCCTTGCTTTTGTTTGTCAAGATATGCTACCATAGAATAATTGAATTAGAGGGAAATGGTGTCCTCAGATTGTCTGCCAAAGAGCCTGAGGAAATCATCTTCCAGTTTACTTCTTGCCTACTTTTTTCAGCCTGCTTCTGATTTCGTTGCCCTTCTGCAGTAGGTCCTAGAGAATTTGACCATTGTGAGAATTTCCTTTCACTGACAATATGTTACAACTGAGCTACAGTAGCCATTAAAAATCCTTGCTGCTGCTTCTCACTAGAAGAAGCTGGGAGCCATTTGTTTGTTGTCATATGCCGTGTTTTGTGCATGGTGGGATTCACACAAAGTCCTATACATCCAATACAGAAGAATTCAGCAAAGAGACAATGTAGTTAAACACAAAACCAAATTTGTGAGTGTAAGACACACTCAAAAGCTATTTCTGACCTACCACAGGCCTTGCTTGCCTTACCACCCCAGGGGAATATTGAAAGTACAGTCCTTTACACTAAGGTCACAGAAATTGTCATCGGAAGGTGTCAAGAGGTTAAAATAGCTTAAGTTTTGAACGGTAAGTAATTGACCACATGACCAAACAACTGGGGAACCAAACAGCTTGTGTTGTGCAGTTACCTTGTGACTTCTGCAGTACAGCAGATGCTGATCCATGCCAACGTCACAGACGTTACAGAAACGTGAAGGACATTTCTCTGACCAGCTCACATAGAAACATACACACTGCAGGTTCTGTGATGTGATTAAGTTAATAGTCTTGCTGAATTTCATTTTACAACAAAAGAAGGGTCATCATGTTTAAAACAGATGTGTCGGGAGGACAAATCTCATTTGTTCTGTGTCTGTAGGACATTTTGAATGCTTGAAAAACATGTCTGAAAGTCTTTTATGTCCACTTCATTAGCAAAGAGAGTGGAATCCAGTCTAACACCCAGATCAGGCTGCAGAATGTAGCTTAAATTTCACTGAGAAGGTTGTAGCAGCAGAGCTTAAACCCCTGAGGACGTATGTTTTTTTTCTTACAGCCTTATGACTCATTACCTTCCTTGATCCATTCCCTTTCTGAAAAGGTTTGCAGCTGCAGGGCAGTGACTAAAACTGACCTTGGCTGACCCTCTCTCTGGACCACTGTCTTCCAGATCCTATCATTGCTTGCATTTAATTTCATAGTCCAATTCAGAACTGTATTATATATAGCTATATTAAAAAAAAACATTAACATAATTTAAGATAAAAAAGAGAGTTATACAACTATATATCATCCAGCCAATTCACAAAACAGTTCACATGGCAAATGATTTAACAGTTCCTCTGTTCAGAGCTTTGATCTCTCTAGTTGCACTTAAGATCACATACTGTCAGGCAATAGGCATCTAACCCAAATGTTGTGTGTTTCTCTTTGAAGTATTTCACAGCTGTATTTTTCAACTGTTACCAAGTCGGTACCACTGATAGGTTTAATGAATAATCTACGGAGAAATACCTTGTTTGTCCACTCTCTGTTTACAATATATTAGCACATTTTATATCATATAGTTGCTAGATGTTTGTTTGCAAGTACAATTCTTTCTTTCACTATTCCAACCTATATTATTCAGCTCTGTTCACCAAATAAAGAGGACAAAAAAGCTGCTTTTATTGCATGAAAACATGCACCCCGCTGAAGCACCTTTCAATTCTCATGGAAGGTTTGTACTTAATAAGATATTAAGTATTTACTGTTAACCACACAACAATATAAGAGCAAAATATTACAGGCTTGATATTCATTCATACAAAGGTCCTCTCTGTATGTGCAGGTAGTCCCCTAAGAACCTAGTTCTGCTTCCATTAGTAATGGCAGATATGCTATAACCTTACATCTACTGCCTGCAAGATTCAGCTGTGAGAGTGTGCCGTTGCTGAAGAGTTGGCTTGTAGCCAAGTGCATAAAAGAACTTCAGACCTGAACTCGGAGATCTTTAAGTCTGTATTAGCTAACCCATTAAGAGGCATGAGTTATAGCCCAGCCTCCATTTTAATGGGGTCTTAGCCTTCCTTTTACAGTGGGGATGCCACCTGGTTAATTTATAGCTTCACAATCCTTTGGGGCTATGTGTATATGCCCATCTGCATATTCCCTTTTGCTGCACTGGATGTCACAAATTACCGTATACAGTACATTATTTTAAGGACAAGCAGAACAATGAGAAATCACTGGATGTCTGGTGTGTTCACAGCACTGACTTGAAAGCTGCAGTCATAAAAGTTTGATGGTGACAAGTGGCAATGATGATTTCAGCATACTTAGGGTACTTCCCTTCATGCTTAAAGGATTCTCCATTACTCTCCAGAGTCAGGAGTCAGATTAAGAGCCACAACACTCCCTTCATGCTTAAAGGATTCTCCATTACTTTTCAGAGTCAGGAGTCAGATTAAGAGCCACAACACAAATTTGACATCCCTTTTTTTTTTTTTTTTTTTTTTTTTAGTTAATTACGTTGTCACTGGGAATGTATGAAAATATTCATTCTACTCTTAGACATTATTTTGGGGTGTAGAGTCTCCTGAATACCTCAGGATGGCCCAAGAAGAAAATAAGCACAACAGTTTAAAAGTCCTGTGAATAATAATTCATGATGGCAAGTTAATAACATACAAATGTTTTTAAAGTATTTTTAGAAAAATTTAAAAAACTGTAATCCACTTCAAGTTTTTTAAATTGGGACTGAGGTTAAAAAAAAAAAAAAGAAGAAGAATCCAACATTCAGCTGGGAATTTTACCTCCCAAGAAATAGACATGATTAATAACACTACTTGCAGTCAATTTTAAGTACATATACTGTGTTTAAACTGCTCAGATTAATTTGGCAACCTGTTATTTACAATCATTTATGCTGGCTAGAATTATGATACTACTTCAGGTTTAGATTCTATATGCAGTATCCTGGAAAGATCAAACCTGCTGGTCTGTGACATGGCTATCTGATCAACCAAAGATGCCTTTACTGTAACAAGATGCAAGAATGAGGGGAAAAGCTTTCCATGACTATCTTGTCTTTTCTAAACATTTTTTTCTTCTTCCACCTGTCATAATTCTCCCCATTTCATGATTTAACTTCAGACATCCTCACTGCATCCAAACAGTGGGAGCACTAAGAAATTGGGACACCTCACAAGCAGTGCTGGTAAGCATGTATGAGATCTGTTGTACTTATTTTCTGCTTAATTTAAATTGATAGTTGACTATTTTATTTTATTTTAAATCTTCCTCCAGTGGCTTAATATAACATTTACATGAATAAGGAGAAAATTTGAATATATGGGTTATGCATAAAGAATTCTAGAAACAAAAATGAAATTTCTTTCCCGTTTCCTTTTCCATATTTGACAGAATGCTTCTAGTTACTCCTGCTTAATTTCAGTGGGAAACTAAAATGGGGTCATAACTGACATAAGATCATAATTTGTATGAAGGTGTGTATTTATGAAAGGTCTAAATAGAATTTTGCTAAGTTTCTGCTAAAAAAGCTCTCAAGATTGTAATGTGTTCATATTCTGACCGCAAAGTAGCACTGCTCTCTGCTGGTTGTTATAAAATTAAATTGCTACTTGGCAGTTGCATAAAAGTTCCTCAATTTTTTTTTCTTGATTAATCTTTAAATTATGCTTTTATTTGGACTAAGAGAGACAAAGAAATGTTTATTTAGCTATAAAGCTAAAACATATCTGCTTAACCCTCTGACAAATAAGCAATTCTCAGATATGGCATTCTCAGCAAAGCATCACAATTGCAGAATTTTACACTGAAGATCCTTCAGTCTTTGATGTTTCTGACAGCCTATATCTGTATTCTCACCCCTAATAACTTGTCTGAATCTTCTGCTTTTTTCTTTAACTTGGTCTTCACTTTTGTCAGAAATTAACTCTTTGCTCATAATGCAACCTTCTTTTAATTAGGGAAACTAAGATGGCATGAGCCCAGCTGAACACTACGTTGACACAGTTCTAATCGGCAGCATCTCCACACAAAGAAATTTCCTGAAACCTCTCTGCTCCTTAGGAAAGGAAAAGCCAGAGCCTTTGCTCCCCTTGCTGTCAGTAGTGTACAACAGGCTCCAACTTTTCCAATTACAGATCCTCCTGACAAACAAGACTTCCTCCATGTTCATGCAATAACAGGAGCTGATGGTCTGTGTCAATCACTTGCCTCCTCTTTCCTTGCCTCATCCAGAGGACACCTACAGGGCCCTGAGATCAATAACCATAGCAGCAACATCAGCTCTGGGCACTTGAGGGTCATGAGTTAGGCTCATAAGACCTGAAATTTTAAGTAAAGGCTTTGAGAGGAGAACATTTCCTGCTTTTCAGACTTATTACATATTTTTAGGCTCTACAACCACAAAGACTAGTAACATATTTATACATTGATTTGCTTCTCTGTTACTGATTTTTTCTTTCTGGAAATATATCAGATCTTATTTTATTCCAATATGCACAATACTATGAATCATCAGAGTTGGTCAAGCTTGGACACTTTCCCAATCTAAATTAAGAGGACTTTGAAACTTGACAAGAACTGTGTCATGTGAAAAGAGCAGGAGCTACTCTACCCTAGAAAGCGACAATGAGAGAAGCCTAAACCCCATTTGTTAGTAGCTCTAAACGCAGGCTGGGAGTGGATTCGCCTTTCACTGTCAGATGCACTGAGGCTGTGTTAACTTTCCAGGTCCAAGCTTTGCAAGGAAACTCTAGATCCGCCTTGAGCAGGAGAATGCAATGCATTAACACAGCACTATTTGCCACAGAACTAAGATAAAAATTTTATTTATCTACTGTAAGGAAAACAAAATGTGATTTCAGTCTCTGACAAAAAGGGAAAAGAATCCAAAACCTATAACCCTTTTCACCTAATTCAATTTTTTTTTCAATATCTCTAAACCAAACTGAGAAAAATTAATAGGTATGCACTAAATTATATACAGAGGGTGTGTTTTTGAAAGGCACAAGGGACAGTCAGATGTCTAATTCCATTTACAGCTTTATAAATAATTATCATCAACATTGAAAGTAAAACTGTGCCATGTGATTAACATAATTTCAAGTCTTTCTGTCCTTTTAAACAAGTTAAATGTTGTCACCTTCTATGCAGGAGAAGAATTCCCTGAGAAAACAAAGCAAACAAGCAAAGAACCCAACACTCCCTCTCCCCCAGAGTCCCAAGGATATGCATGCAGTGACTTTTTAAAAATCCTTTCTCAAATCTTGTTTTTCCCAAAATTGCAAACAGAGAAACTGGCAATGTCTTTGAAATGGGAATGTTGTGACTCATGCTATTCCTTATGCCAATCCTGATAGTTCAGTGCCCCTGCCAGGTTACCGCTCAGTTTTGTTTGACTTTACCTTCTGCTCCTTGGCTAAATTTTGGTACTAGGCTCTCTAGGACAAAATTTAATCCTAACTACCTGTGTACACAATACCTAGAATGACATGTCCTATTCTTAGATTTAGGTCACTATGTGGCATTAGACTATTTAAACTATTAAAAACATTTAACTAGACTGCGAGAAACCAGGAAATTATTTGGACGTGTATCTAAGATTTCTTCACTTTCTCTTAATATTTAATTAATTTGTAATTTTGAGAATAACCCAATTGAAAGAGCACTTTCTTACATCAAAGAGAAAAAAAAAGCTTTGGCATGCCAAATTCTTATTCCAGTGCTTGGGAAATCAATCAATTTCTTCAGAGAATTTAGAACAACGGAATCCTGAATTCTTTATATGCTTTAAATAAAATGTAGGAAAAGACAAACCAAATCTAAACAGGTCTAATTTTCTTTATAAGTTCCTAGATTTCTTTCCTCTTCATTTTCTCACCCACCTGTTTTTCTTTTTTCTTTTCCCTCTAGATCAATTAAACTGTTATCATGCTCAGAGGGAAAAAGTCTTGCACAAAAATATGCTTCACCTTAGGAGATCAAAGCTGGTTTTTTTCAAGCCTCTTTTAATCTTAGCAGTGTCAAGCTCATTAGAAACAACAACAAAAACAAGAAAAAAGAGATATTTAAGCTAGGATCAGTAAATTAAAAAGAAGCTTTGATATCTAGTAGAAATTAGTGATAGAAAAAATTCGTGTTATAAAATGTGACCTGGAGAACTGATTATGCAAGAAGGATGGAAATCCATTTATTAGAGTCTCACTTCATCAGTACAAAACAATTACAGGTCAGATTCTATCTTTTGTAGGGGAAACAGTGGGGAAACTTGTAGTGCAAGGAACAACCCAACTGAGCAAGAATATAACCCTAATAAAGTAATTTTAATGAAATATTTATGGAAATGTAAAAACATTAACTACAGATTTGTCCAATTGTTATGTATCATGAAAAAGAATAACACATTGCATATAGCATGCCATTAACTAGTGCAAAATAGCATATCATAAATATCATGCTGGTTCCTGAAAGAATGTGTGAAGCATATAAACAAAAGCATAATCACCTTACTTCCCTTTTCAGTTCAATTTGGTTGACTTAAAATCTTCAGCATTTAGAAGTGAATACATTGATTACAATCATCACTTCATCAGAGGAATGGGTTAATTTTGTTTCCCATTGCCATTAAAACTGTTGTCATGAGAACAAATCCATTCAGTAACGTTTTCTGTTTGCTTCATTCATTTTCAAAATATTGAGACTTCTGAATTTTAAAGCCCTTGGAGCATCTCTGAAAGACAAGAGCTTGCTGGACTTCAGCCTTTTAAATAAATCTCTATTTTTGCTATTTGTCCCTTCCAGTCTTTGACACCGGCTGTGGGAGCTAAGTGGCTGACACTCAGCTCTACAACTCTATTTCATTGGAAAAGACAGTGAGGACTGTCAGCGCAGCCCTGCCCAGTGAAGACTGCAGCTGGGATGAACATCGTTGCCTGATACTCAGCCCGGCCAAGGCCAGGCACTGTTACCATCCAGAAGAGACACCAGAAGGGACTGGCAGGGTTATTGGCTGCCTTGATGGATGGATAGATGGATACATCACTCAGTGCTTGGACTCCACATTTTTGCTTGTCTGTTCATTTTGAAGAGGAGTTCTTGTAAAACTGTTGAGTGAAATATTGTTCCTGAATAATTTCAAAACTTCAAGGAACAAAGTTTTTACTCACAATGCAATTTCTTGAATTATGATTCATCTCAGTATTCCACAGTAAGGTGTATTTCCATTTAGTAAAAAAACCACAATTGTTCTTTTTTCAGGTGCAATTCCTGC
>NW_010516749.1:34277-40425 GCF_000687285.1 Phaethon lepturus
ATAAACTATATTTTTTCTCCTTCCAGCACGAAACTGTAAAAAATGCTGATGGAGCCTGTAGTACTAGACCTTTGCCACTTATTTCACCAGGTGTAAAAAATCGTTGTCCTTCTGCATAGCAAGGAGAATATTCTACTCCACTGCCTATAGTTTAATTTCCAATTGGTTTCTGGATGCCTTTCCAGGTGTTGCATTTAGCCTGCGGAGTACTAAGCGTTTTAGGCCTTTATTGCTATTTCCCTTCCATGCAACTTTCATCAGCTAAAATTATCCGAAGCTGTTGATGTGGAAACACTTCCCACTGCTGCCATGCCTGCTCACACACACCATGCACACACAAAAGCTTGAACAGGAGATGGCAGCCAACTAAGCTTTCTCCATGAAAGGGTTGCAATCTACAATTAATTTTTCTGCTTTGATCATTAGAGTGTGGATGTGTTGAACATCAGAGCAAATTTCAAAGCTTGACAATTTTTCTAGGCTGAGAAAAGGATAACATGGAAGAGTGGATGAGAAAGTGGAGTTTTATTGTTGTTACAGTACTGCCACCAAAAATGACTTGTATTACTCCAAAAGGAAGAGAAGTTTATTAGATATAAACATGAGTCCAAGCGCTGACATCCTGAATATAGTTGTTACAATTAACTGATACCATTCTGACACAGACCAGGTTTTGTTTGCATAAAGCAAATTTGGAAGCATACTATATATCTTAATAGAATTTTAAGATCAGATATGACCATTCTGTTTATATAATATGACCTCCTACATGGTGTAAACTAGAGAATTTTTTTTATTTGGACTAGAGCCTTCTTTTTCAATCATTTAGTACTATAACATAACAGTCAATGCCACTGAAATAGCCTGGGCAGGTCAAGTCTCTGTTTTTCTGTTTTTGAGCTTAGAATTCCTGAATTTAGAATTGCTGAATTTGCATTTAATGTATTCTGTGGCTATACACCCTACAGCAATCACTGTTGTAAAGCCACTGCAAAGTAGCAATTTAGACAGCGAATATCCAGTCTCAAAAAAAAAAACCCCAAAACCCCCATCACTGAATAAAAATAGTTTAACAGTAATTTTGCTTGGATAATGACTGACAAATGTTAGAGTATGACTTTAAATAAAGTTTTTGCTGAGTTTTTGTCCCCGCCCAGAGACTGATAATTAGAAAGCAACTCACAAATTGCCATGCACAAGGAATTGTCCATCAGCAAACCAAGAAGAGACGTTTCTGAAATTTTCTCTAGCTGCACATATATTTATCCTGCCTTTTGATTTAAAGACAGGAAAATCCTTACTGAAAACAAACATCAAAATGCCACTGCTTTTTAGATTTTTTGGGGTGACGTTATATTCAAACATAGTACCTCATCACTACAACTTTGATTTGATTTAGTCCAAGCTTTGGGAGTTTGCATCTTAATTAGATATACTTTAGCCTTGAAATAATGTGCAATTTATTTTTGTATAGTGAGTGTCCTTCTGTTGCTATGGAAACCAGATGTTTGATAGTTAAACTTGCACTGTAAATAGTTGTGTGCTGTCATGTGAAAGACTACTTTTTACAAGTTGCTATCCAGACAAATAGTTGGGTTTCTTGTCTACTGAAAAATTGGAATTAAATTGGGTGAAACAGCTGCATCTGAAATTAACTTTAAAAAGCAATCACTTTGCTAGAGTATTTTGAATAATATTAGGAAAACATTGCTGGGTTTTCTGACCTGCTATTCTGCAGGTCAGAACCTATCATTGCCTTCCTTCTTTCAGTGCTATTTGCTTATTATGTTCCACTCACAGAAAAAGGAACAACAAAAGAGGAAATGTAAAAGTCTTCTGTAGCTAAGAAGACAGTCCTCAATTTCAGCCAAACCAGTAAGGGTCTGCCTGATCCAGAGCTCAAAAAATATTTTTAACTCATACCAGTAATGTGGAGCAAAAATTGGGGATTGATTAACCCTAGTGAATTTTCCTTTTTGCATCCCATTACTGATCTTTCACATATTTCGGGGCATGTGATTTTTAAGGTCTCAACAGTCAGTAGCTACAGGCGGTATAGGTAGCTGGGAGACTGGTGACCCCTGAAATGAAACGTGGAAAGCTGGAGAGAAAGACCACTGTGCTGAACGAGTGGAACTGGTAGGTCACAGTGGAGGGATGACCACCGGCATAGTCCTCCTGAGAGTTGTGTGAGAAAAGGCCTGAACTGGAAGTAGAAGAGGAACTGGTGGAATATATCTGGCCATGAATTTCCATGCCTAAAAAACCCATACCTAATATAATGATAGAAACCATTGGAATTTGTGCTTTTATTCTCAACAAGGAAAAAAGTTCCTTGTTGAGGAACAAGGAGACCATGTATAAGCAGCAAGACTAATATAGATGTATATCTCAACATGATTTATAACTATGAATTGTTCAAACATTGTAATAAGATACTAAAATAACCTTTGATAATATTGTTTTTACTTGGAAAACAAGCAAGATCAAATGTGGTCTGAGCTTTTCACTAATCATTGACATTCTAATCAATATTTTTTTCTCTGATATTGTTCACAAAAATAGTTGTTTCCTGGAGTAATAGCCTTGCTTAATCCATATACTCACAACTTTTATGATCACTCAAAGGAGTTACCAACCTCCCTGTAGTAAAAATATTTTTGGGTTTGAGTTTTATGCTTTATGTTCACGTATGGAGGTACACAACACAATAATGTCACTGTGCAATAAAAATAGCCTATTTCAGATTTTTATTGCTAGTTTAATTTGGTGTGCCTGAGAGCAATTCTGCTGTTTACCACACATGAAATGAAACTTGTACAGCAACAAAACTTCTTACTTGCTGAGATGTGCAATGTCAAGTAATCTGTAATTATGAAAATAGCTTTACTCTATTTACACAATCACCAATTTTTCCTCCAAACAGCAGAAGAGGCGTTGTTTGAAGGAGAGCATCTTCATAAATCTGTAAATACAGCTTATGTTTTATATCTCTGACTTGCTCTAGCCTTTCTCCTGTCTCACACCCACTACATTACTTTCTTCTCTTTCTTCCATCAGAGTTATTTCTTATTTTTTGATTTTTAAACATTTTAAAGGTAAATTATAATGACTGTATGAGAACACAGAAGAGCTAAAAAATACATTTAACATAAAATGTGAACTTTTAGAAGATACACTATGGACACTATCACTAAACATTTATTTTGTTTTTCTTCTTTTCATATACCTTGCCTCCACCCCAAAAAAATCCCTTTTTGAGACAATTGAATTAATTTTTTTCGGCAGGTAATAACATCAGACTGTTATATGTAACACTTGGCTGGGAACAAGAGTCATGGAGCATAGCTCTGGCTCTTTATTATGAATTTCCCAAGAATTCCACCTTGAAGTGTTATTTACTTGAAAAGCACTAGGACTGCATAGAGAATGATACCTTTTAGTACATGAATGTTAGATTTCACATCAGGCATCATGCAGGACATCAGAAAAAAAGTGTGTGCACTCAGACTGAAAAGAGTGTTTAAATTTCTCAGTGGGAATCCTACATACATTATTTGACAAACCTCTGAAGCCTACAGTTCCTTTATTTGTAGCCACAGGTCTGTTAGCAGTCCAGTTTTGTGACATTTGCTACACGAGGTCATTTTTTCCATGACAGGAGTACATATTTTCTGAGCCCAAAGCAAAGTTGTTTGCTCCAGCCTTGTCTGTAGGTTCAGCAAATGGCTGTATTTCATTTAGAATATTCCTCTTTTCAAAAGGACATATTTTTGGACAATATTTGATTTTGTTTTGTTTGGGCCCCAGACTGCCAGTGTACAAGACAGCAGTGGTCCAAGTACAAGGCCATTTACAACTGTAAACCCCTGAAACCTTTCCCTATCACCAGACAGATTTGAAATAAATACAAGCCATTTCCTAAAGCTATCCTCAATACAGAATAAAACCTGACAGTAGATACAAAGGGAAAACTGAGAAATGTGCTTTTCCAGCGAATACAATAGCAGAAGGAACCTGACTAGTGACCTCACTAAACTTTAGAAGTCATGAAAAAGTAATATCTGAACATAAAGTAAAATTGAACTCTTCACAAAGAAGGCAAATAAAAGGGGATGTAATATGAGCAAATGGCAAATCAGGAGGGAAAGCAGATCAATGAACCTCATCTACTCAATAAAGTATAAAGAAAGGAAAGCACTAGCTGCTCTTTAATGCTACAGCCAGTAAAGAACAGCAATTATAGTGGCCTGCTTCTCCTCACTCAGTCACACAAATCTTACTGTAGGAAAGTAATTTATTCTCCTCCCCACTACTACCATACAGTCCACATGGAAAAAAAATGGTTCACCATTTTCAACTGAAATTGTAAAACAAAACACGTAATAGAATTAAGCCAACTGAACAAAACAATCACTCTTACTGTAAGCACAAAATGAAAAAATAGAGTTTCAGACAGAAAAGTTCACAGACACCTGTAAAAAGTGCTGTAGAAGAATAATATATCAGTAAGTTTATTTAGAGGCGATATTACATTTTCCATATATGGTACAGCATTAGTCTTTCATGCAGGTACTGTCCACATAAAATGTGTATCTATAATATTAGTTGCAGCTTGCCTGTGCATGCCTAGTGGTATATGACAGATGTCTAGCTGGAAAACAGGTGAGAAACCTGCAGGTGTATCACAGGATGCAACACCTTCCAGTGCTGGAAGATTTCTGAGGCATACACTAGTTCTGCCTCTGGCTCTTTGGCAGATTTGGCATCCTGGATAGCTCTGATCTCACTTGGCTAGGAGTGACAGAGAAGGAACCCAAGGCTTTCATGTGCCTAGTCCATCCCCATCACTTCTCTGTCCCAACATTCTTCTAATTCTCACCTTCTCTACTTCCAGACTCAGTCATGCTATCCCATAGAGTTAACTGTCCGTGCCTCACTTGCCTGGATCTGCCAGATGAATGACTCCAATGAATTATTAGGTCTTGAGGGGCCTTCAGAAATGTCTAGAAGCTGCATCCCTTCTGCTTGTAGTCTGCATGTGGGACTGAATAAAGCAGTTGCTTATTATATTCAGCATGGGCATGTTTCTGAGGTAATGTCTTCCAAGAACAGCCTGGGGCCATCTTCAAAGACGGCCCCAATAATAGCATGGCATGTGAAAGTCCAGAAGCTTAAGAGCTGGGGATTGCTGCTAGTAAGGTGGATAAAGATTCCCCAAAATCCTGCTGCAGCACACTGCAAGCTGCAGCACATTTCACAGGATCAATGGGAGGCACTGCTATTCAGCCCATACTGTAAAGTCCCAAAATAATCCATCTGGGAAAGTTTCCAGGAAATACAAAGAAGAGAAAACCTTCTCTTTCTAATAACAAACAAATCGCATTTAACATAGCTCATTTTATTATTATTTAATAAAAGATACACTGAAACAGTCTGAAGGCTGTAATGAGTAGGAGGTGTCAGGGAGCAGCAGCCCCAGTAGCTATGCAGGCGAACGGGGACAGAGGCAAGGGTGGCAACATCCTCACCAACATGGGTGCACTCCCACAGAGCCCAAACCAGAGCCAAACTGAGAGACAGTCACTAGGAGATCCAGAGCCAGCGATAAATGCAACTCCTGGCTGAAGGGGAGATGCCCCTCGGGGCTGCTCCCTGCTCCCTCTCACCCAGTCCCAGGTCCCATGGCTGCATCGCTTCAGAGCTGGGCTCTGTCACAGGCAGCCAGGCCCCTGGGGGCAAAAGAGTCAGTGCCATCAAGGCCCTGACAGCAGGAAACATGGAGTGGCTCCAAAAGCATGACCTGCCCTAACAGCATCAAGGAACAGCACCAGAAAAGAAACAAGAGAAGAAGAACCCACACTCCCCTGTGGCAGCAGAAAAAGGCTGATTGAATCTCATCTGACTGTATCCTGGCCTATTTGTAATAGGTGTAGAGTCAGTTTAAGCTGTTCGGTGGCTTTTGAAAGTAAAGTCACACGCTAGGTGACCAGCAGGAGAGTGTGTCACTCTTTCTGCATGGTACAGTTTCATGGTAAGCCAGATCTGCTGTGAACTCTTGCTGTGGGGACCCCCTGCCCTCTGCCGTAGTTTCATGGTAAGCCAGATCTGCTGTGGACTCTTGCTGTGGGGACCCCCTGCCCTCTGC
>NW_010516750.1:0-43427 GCF_000687285.1 Phaethon lepturus
GCGCGCCGTGAAAGGCCGACCCGCGGAGCGACGGGGTGGGGGGAGGACGTAACGGCATTTACATCTCTTAAAATACGTATTTATCAGCAATGAGGGGTGATATAATACTGCTTTATGTTCCAAATATCCGAGCCGGCGGGGGGAGGCTGGTCACCGGGGCCTTCCCGACTGTTTTCCCGCTGGTGTGTAACCTTTGTCAGCTCCTGTCACCCTGGGCAGTGGTTTTCTGCTCAGGGAGTTGCAGCACTTAAACACAAAAACTGTACGGCAGTGAAACGAACTGCCGGGAAATGCGGGATTTCGTTTTTGTTGCTGCTGCCCTTTGAAGGGGAGAGACCTGCTGCTGCCGGACTGCGTGGCTTCGCTCAGCGTTCGCTGCAGAACACCCACCCGCCGATCTGCTGTTTCGCCATACAGGTGGAAGAACGGACTTGCAGGCTGTGTGTACATCCATGCTGCCCTATAGCAGTAGGCAGCGAGCCCGTTACACAAAGCCAAACAGATCAATCATTCTAATTTCATGTAAAAAAAAAAAAAGCGTAAGCTGTCTGATTTTTCCTGTTTGCGCTGTACAAAATACATGTGGTCTTTTTGCCATGTTCCAAGACGATGCCTTTTTTTTTCCCCCCCAGTGTTTTCTTGGTACGTGTTAGCAGCAAGGCAGTGTTGTCTGACGTGCACAGTAACACCCTGCTGCGGGATCGCAGGCAGTATTGCTAACACCGGCACAAGCGTTTCCAGCTTTTTGCCTCCCAAAGTTGTCTCCAGGCTGTCCTTTCCTTCTTACGGCATGAGCGGTGGTGTGTTTGTGCAGTGCATCAGGTTGATCTGACCTAAATTAAGACTAACCTGACCAAAAAAAACCAGGAGGGTGTTTAATTTTAACCTGAATTTTCCGTTGGCCTGAGACAATATAAGGCTGTGGCCTCAGAAGTTTGATTCATGTTTCTGTGCACTTTCTTGGTGGCAAACCCACTTTGTTCCTCGTCACTCGCTCCTGACCCAATGCTGCGCTCTCAGTTGTGCTAGTAACAGTTTGTGGGGCTTCACAGTAGCCTGGAATAGCTCTGGGTTCAAATAAACCTCGTCTTTTAAGTGGGGATTTTTTCCTCCCTCTCCCTCCCAAGATAAAAATGTTAGACTTGATCTCTCTATTTGAATTTGTACCCATATCATGGGAACACTGGTATAGTGGATACAAGATTGAAGCCATATGCTGCCCTATGTAAGCGTAAAACTGAAAAGCTTTTGTCTTCTGCTATTTGTGCTTGCTATCCTGGAAGTTGTTGTATGTGCATTTACTGAAACGTTGGTGTGATCACTGCCTTCAGGACTGTTTTATCAGGACAATTTGTAGCATGAGTCAGAAGACAGGCAAATAAACCAATCTTTAAATCAAGCTTCATTTGCAGTTTTGGCAAAACTGTGCTGCCCTCTTTGCAGATCTGACAGATTTTTGGGTAGCAAATTGAGAAGACTTACTAGCTTTAGGTTTTAATAGCAGTAGTTCTTGCTACATCTAGGTGTAGCAAAGCAATACATGTAGTATTCATTAGCATCCTAGTTGTCATTGCCATGTAATAGTCATGTTAGTTGACTTGTGTGTGTTTCAGATGGTTTTTCCTACTTTCATTTTCACACGATTGGATGCAGCCCCAGATCAAAATGAGCAGGCCACAGCATCACATTTCAGGGTCTTGCATCATGCTGGCTGGTGGCAGCAGCAGAGAAGGGCACTCATGTCCACTTAACCCTCCCCAGTAAGTCCATGTTGGTTCTCTGTTACTAGTTCAACCTGAGGAAGTAGTTCTTTCTGAGGCTCTTCTCAACGGCTAATATTGAGAAATGTCCTGAACTTGTAATTTCAGCTATGCTTCTTGCTGTAAAAATGTGTCTTGTGCTTAAAGTTCTGCAGTATTTAGTTAGCTCTTGTAAATGTGTGCTTAGCTTACTGCAGCATGGTAGTATTTGATCTTTGACATAAGCCATCAGACTTATGTTTGGAAGTATTAGCTAATTAAAACATGGGAATTGCAAGAGCGCTTGTTTTAATCCCAGTTAGAAGGTGGCTTACTTCACATCATGGAGAACATCATAGCACAGAGAAACGAAATAACTTGTTCATCACAGATTTTCTGCTTGAAGGAGGAGGAGAAAAGGCAGCAAATTAAGCTTCCCCTGCACTGCAGAGGCATCCTGAGCTGTCCCTGTTTCTGTGTGGTTCTGGTTTACAGGTGGTTACTACAAGACAATACCAGTCTCCAGTCACCTGATTTGGTCAGGACAGCAGATTGCCTTTGCCTATACATGAAAGCTTTTAGACCTGCTGATGCAGAAAAATCTGTCTCTTACTTGTGCAGTGTGGAGGGGTGTCTACCTGAATCTGCACATGGCCTGACTCCAGCTCTGCGTAGTATAAATTCCCTCATGTACCTGAACTTGTCTTACCTTCCACCACCGTGGGTGGGCATGGTCATGGGTTCTTCTGTGGGGAGCTGTATCGCAGCGCAGAATGTAGCTGTGTCCTGCCTTGCAGCTGGGGAAGGATCAGCAAGGAGTTAAATGTGTCATGCAGCAGAGTTGGTCCAAGTTCGTCTTGTGTTTTGTTCCGAGTGCTTTTACGTCGCTGTGCTACTTCAGTGTATTCAGCAGCGAGCTATTCAGAAGTATTTCACTATTGCCAGTTCATTCTCGGAGGAACCGAGGCAGAACTGCAGTGCTGGAGAGCCGATGAGAAGGGGACTGAAGTCCGTTATCTCGGCTATCGCTGCAATGTTTGTAGCAGGAAGCAAGGGCTGTAATGGTGGTGAGTTTTGTAATAGCCATCAACCTTTTCAGCTCGCACTGTTATCTGGAGACGGGGCTGGATTCAGGGTCAGCCTCAGCTAGCGGTTCGGTAGGTCTAGAAATCAGCTGGAGTCTGGGGTTCCCAAACTCAATGGAATATTCAGGGAATTGCGGAAATCTCTGTGTCCGCACTTTAGGGCGTAAGGAGGATGTAAATCTCTTGTTCCCTGCATCCTTTGGGAGAGAGCTGAGCTGGGCTTGGTTAGCTCCCCTTTAGAAGGGGAGATCTTTGTACTCTAAAAACTTTCCTCTGTATCTTCTGGAGTAGTGTTTGCCAACAGGCGTGGAACTATGTGATGATAAAAGAGCCGCAATGAAAATACTCATAGAAGAGAGTAAAAAATGTGGGAACTTTTATTTCTTTACATTTTTTGCCATTGTAAAATTAGAGTGACTAAATCCTCCTTCCTGAGAGTTTTGTCATGGCTCTAAAATGAATTTAAGGATGTTGAACAGTATGCAGGAAATGGGAGAGGCATGGCTCCGGACATGAGAGACATTTGGCTTGAGGAAATCTTTCTAACAACAGTCCCAGCCTGAACCCTAACAAAATGTAGTTGTAAAGTTAGAGAGTTGATGAGAAAGGAGTGATATCCGCAGGTTCTTGACTTTTGTTCCACACCCAGAAAATTCTTAGAAGACTTTTTAAAGCCTGTGTTCCCAAATTTGAATGGGTAATAATAAATAACCACCTACAGTGTTTAGAGGTTTTTATCCTTCATGCATATATTGAACTCATTTGTAACATGTGAATTCTGGACCAAATTCACTACAAGCATCTTCTTGCAAAGACTTCTGGACTCATTAATGAATAAATTTTAGTTTTCACTATAAAGATGAGGGGCTCACATTTTTAAAGTAAGAAACATAGACTTAATTTTCTTTCTGTTTACACTGTTGAATTATTTTTGTTCTAGATCTATCAATTAAGTTATTTGGATGATTCCTCAAAATCAAGTTCTGGACAGTACTGAAGTGCGAGCCAGAGGCTGTCCCAGGGAGCAACTGTTGCAGAGGGCAGGGGTGTGAGAACAGGAGGAAACGTAACTGATACTGAAAAATGTGCAATACTTTGGGCAAGAGCAAGGTGCCGTCTTGTTGCCAAGTGAGGCGATTGTCAATTGTGTGGATCGTGAGAAAGGATTTGTCCTTGTTTGATCCAAATTCTGACCTGGAATAGGTGGCTGCAGCTTGTTATTTACATAAGGTTCGAGTTTGTCCACGTGTATTGGCAGTCTCCACAGGGCAAGATAATGTAAGTCAAGATGACAAATGGTGATTTGCCCTTGTTTACTGGAGAGGAAATGCACCGGAGACAAAGTTGGCCTTTAGATTATATTAGTCATGAAAAAGAGGACTAAATTCTGTTATGTTTTTCTGCTCTGAATCTGGAATAACTATTACTTTAAGGTAATAATTTTTATATAGATGTGCTGTAAGGGGGGTTGCAGACATTTCCACATCCTATTGTAATTTGCCTTTGCAGCACAGTAGACTTTGACCCAGGTTTCGTGCAAAACATCAATGTATACAGATGTATTTCAGCTGCTCCTTGGTTCCTTTTAGTTTGCTGCCTTTCTGCAGGAAAGGTGTAATGATTCCTATCTGAGGTTTTGCATCCACTTGTAGGATTTATCTGGATTATTATTATTAATAAATATAGATAATGTCCCTTTAATAAATTTTGAACTGATGGCTCCAAATATCTGCTGTTATCTTAATATCTGTCACTAACTCAAGTGCTGTTTCTGTTCTCTTTGTATGCTACAAGGCTTTCCCCTTTACCTTCAGTGAAGGAAGTTCGGACCCTTACGCAGCAGTGTGTTCACAGTCTAACCTGCCTACCCATTAGTCTCTTACATAATATTCTCATTATCCATCTGTATCCTAAACATTGTAATCCTTTTGCTTCTACATCGCAGGTTCAACACTGTGACCACTCTCTTGATTCATATACTCACAGCAAAGCCTCCATCTGTCTCATGGATTATAGATCTAAATTGGTAACTATCACTTGCTTGCAATATTTATTAGCAGTTATGTTAATTGCTCCTAGTATGTTTTCTGCTTCTGACAAATCTCCCTTGTAGTACTAGCATTTGTATAAGACTCCGTAAGGTCACAGCCTTATTGCCTTTATGAGCTTTATTCTTAGGACAGCAGACATTGGCTGTAAAAAAAGAAATTAAAAACCCATTACTTGATAGAAATCTAATTCAGGATTTAATTTAATTCCTGAAAAAGAAAAAAAAGAAAAAAGAATTTTTCAGATGACAGAGCGCATAAAGGAGTAAGTTTTTATAATAGAGAATCGATGTAGCTGTGTAGCTTGTGAACTAGAATATTTTTAATGTAGATGCGCTTCGTAAGACTTTTGGGGGGGAGGGGGAACCTACAAGGTATTAACCATTTTGAAAAGGAGTTACGCTGCATGTCAGTGAAGTCTCTTATGGATTACTGCTAAGCTGTAAATATCATGAATGAAAGAATCTTTTGGTTTAGCAACTTTTTTGTTCCTTCCCTACCACATAACTTACAGAATAATTTCCACATTTCTTTTAGCATCTTTAGAGCTACCTACAATGCTCCTGTCTTACATTTCTGTAAAAGCCTTGGCAGATGTGTGATCTATTTGACTTTAGCACTATATATTAACTTTAGTGCGATATAAGTGTGTGTTGGTTTTGTTTTTTTTTTTACTTCTACCTTTTATTTAGCCTCATTATTTCTGCTTTTATTACATGAGTGTGTCTAGTAATCTCTTTTCTTCTTTCCACACTCCTCAGTGCCTATGGGTAGCCAGGAGGCTAACAGGTACAGCTGTGTTTGTGAGTGTGCTCCTTCTCTTGTTGCCTGCTGTTACCACTTACTCCTCCTAAACTGATAGTTGTTAACTCCTTTCTCGGTTTTTCTCTGTTGGCTGGTCTTGAGCATCTTGGACATCTTGACATCCTGGTCTTGGACATCAGGAACAATAAAATGGAATTAGGAAAAAGGAAGTTTTGACTCTGAAATAAAGGCATGGTTTAACACTGCTAGCTCTGTAAGGCAGTAAACTAGTAAGTCAGGAGAAACAGAGGCTCAGTTGCTGAACACACAGTCCGAGGCTGGACCCAGCCTGAAGTAGCATGCTGTCATAAGGTCTTTGACTCTAAGAGAGGGGCGGTTTCACCCCCATCTTCTCATCTGCCTAATGAGAGAAACGTATGTGCTAGCGGATGATGAAGAAACAGTTGAACAGTCATATTTAAATTGCTGCTGGTCCTATAGAACACAAAACCTATGTAGTAAATTTCAGTTCTGGCTTTAAAAATAAAGCAGTGACAAATATTACTAGTTTTTACTCTTAGAAATGCACAGAACTTGTAATATACAGAATATATAGGTTCATAACAAGTTGAAATTGCAGATATATCTTCCTGTGTAGTTTGAAGTATAAGTTCCATCAGTGTGACCGTGTTTCCTGGTTAACTGAGGTGACTAACAGCAGACAAGGAGACCCTTTTCCAAAGGCAATTCAGACAGTTTCTCGCAATGTTGTGAGAGAGTGGGAGTTGGGACAGTGAACAGACCCATGTGGTTGCTAATACAGAGATGCCTAAACTTCCAAGATAATGATCAGATTTCTTGTTTCTTGTCTGTGAGTGGATAGAGAAGAACAGCCCTCTCTTAGTTTGTAGCCAAAATGGTAAAGACTGGAAACACTTGAATTCAATGTTAGTTTTTTTATGGAAATGAATGGATGGCAAGATATACCAGTTAATTTCTAGCCAACACCATCAGCCTTGGACAGTTCATGTACTGCTTTTCACTGAAGTTGGCTGCAGGCAGTAAATACTGCAGAACTGGGGCAGCGGTGACCACTTTTAGTGATTCGTAAGAGCAGTAACATGTTGATGGTTCCTGTTGCAATACAAAACAGCTTGATTCTTCACCATGATGTTGGTCACAAATTAAAGAGAACAGCTGTGTGGAGCCATCTATATGACACATTTCAGTGAATGCTGAAGGCAATGAAGACTGGTTTTCCATGGAGGTGTCTTATGATGATAGGCTTATTTTTTTTTTTAACTTCATTAGACCAAAATAGAAAATAAAGGCAGGAGAGACATCTTGACTGAGGAATGCATTCTTTGGTGGCTAATAAACTCTGATTAAGATTTTACTGCTTTAGAGCATTTGTAGCATCCTCTTCCTATGTGGTTTCTCTGCCTAATAAAAGGCAAGGTCACACTGGAGGCTTTTGCCTCAATGGAGAAATAATAAGGTATCTCGTAGCTGCGTAACTTCTCCCAAAACTAGCTGGAAGTGGATGTGTTTGAGACCTTGTTCCCATTGCTCAAGCATATGGGGAAAACAGGTTGTCAATATTAGCATGCTCTTAGCTACAAAGAAGGGAGATACCCAGGCAAAGAACTAAAAGATGCAAGGTCTCATACTGAAGTGTTCTCAAGGATAATTTGGTTGGCAGCTTTTTCTTCCCCTGTGTAATGGGTGTTCGGTAATGCAGCTAAATCTTTCCCATAGAGGTATTTTCTTGAGGATTATTCCAAGGCAGTCAAAAAGGAAACAGTCAGGAGCCTCCCTTTTGCATTCCACTTGCCAGTCGTATTTGACTTGGTCTTCTGTAACAAAACCCTAGTGAGTCTGCCCGTGCTTGTAAAACAGCAGAGATGCTGCTGTGTTTGGAGCCACCCTAAGCAAGGAGCACGTGTAGCTGTGCACCTGGAGAGCACGGGGTCACGCTGCCAACTAAACGTCCTTTTGCCAAGGAGGGGATAAAATCCTCTGGGAGCGATGGCTGTGCCAGCTGTTCCGATGAGTTGGATGGGAGCTGCCCGACGCCTGTGCGTCGTTGCCTTTTCCTTCCGCTGGTGATGCTGAATCTCCACCAGGTGTGGAGGGCCTGCAGGAGAGGTGATTTTGTGGACCTTTTTCTCAGTAGCATAGCAACCTCCATCGTTTCCCACTGCTTGGTCCTCTCCCCTTGGCTCCCTCAGCTGTGCTGGATCAGGAACTGAACCAACTTTAAAAACAGCCCTGGAAAACAGGAGAAGTTGTAGGAGGATTTATTTTTAACTGGGATCTCTCTGTTCTCTGAAGCAGCTGTCCGTGTTGTCCTCAGGACTGGCATAACTAGGGAGCACTTGGAGCAGGGGTGGGACAACAAGTGGGGAAGAGGAAGGGAGGAGAAGATCTGTGGGGTTCCTGGCTTCAGGATTCAAGCACAAATTCAGGGACAGCCCTGCGAACGCTTTCAGCCCAAACGCCGGTGGAGCGCAGCTTCAGTAAATGATCTGCAATCAGAGGAGTAGTCAGTAATTGCTACTAGAGTGCTTTCAGTTTCACCCTATCGACCAGAGGAGGGGAAGGGAAAAAGTAAAATTTAAGCACAGGGGTGGAATTTTCTTTGAAATTTGTGTGCTCCGACGCTGCCTCTAATGATCCAAGGAGCTAGCCTGCAGCATCTTCAGCGTAGCGGAGCGGCACGCGCAGGCCAGCGAGTGTTGTGCTTCTATGACAACAGCCCCGCGTTCTGTGCAAGTATCATTTGATCTTATTTTCTGCATTGTGCTTCTAACAAAGCTGCTCTAGCTGGCCGCATTCCGTAATTGCTTTTTTAACTGAGATCTGAAAGTCATGTCTGTAGCCAGGTACGCTTTTGATCATAGCCGTCTGGGGGGGGTTAATAGAAGCAGCAGCGTTTCATTTAAAAGATCAGCTTGGAGTGTGCAGATGGATTCTGCAAAGGCAGGGTTCGAAAGAAGATATTGATTCTTGTACGATTAGTGGAATACTTCTTTGTTAAAAGTCTGCCTCTGAATCTTTAAATGACCAGGCTTCAAGTGATGAGGGCATCTGTTTTTTTTCAAGCCTCTGTGAGGGGAATGGAGTAGAGATTTTAATTTTTTTTTTCTTCTTTAGTAAGTGTACATGTGTTCCCAGGGGCATTTGTGGAAGTTACGTATGTTCATGAGGAAGATAAATTACTCAAATAGAGAGCTTCTTACTGTCTTCCCAGATTGATGATGGTACAAATCAACTAATCATCTGGATTCATAATTTTTGCAGCTGAGATTTCTAACATTTGAAGTGGGCAGTGAGAGCATTGGCCTGTGTGTTTGTAAGTCAGATGAATATTGAATTCTTCATTTTAGAAATTCCTGTTAAGAACCACAAGGCATGAGTAGAAGAGCCCTTTTCTGATACACTGGTGAGAAAAAAAATTTGTGCTTGGTTTTTCTGGAGTGCTTGCAAAGGACTGTAGTCTTACTGAAGAGCAGCTGAAGTTCAGAAGAGTGTGTATCACAATTGTGTTGTATCCTACAGAGAATCACTTATGGGAAGCATTTTACTGCATTCAGTGCAGCTGTTGACTATTGAGCCAGATAAAGTCCTTCAGAAACTGTCCTTGTTAATGCAGCCTGAATGAAATGTCTGCTGCACCAGCCCTTTTCTGTGTGAGGAAGTTGCATGTGTTTAGTTGGAGATAAACCGTCATGCATGTTTTAGTGAAGTTTTAACTAAGTTGGTTTTGGTTTGTTTCACCCCTGTTGGGAATTTAAATGAAATTTTCATCACAGTTTAAATTGCCTTTGGATAGCATTTTGGTTTATAGCTGTTTAACTACAGTGAGGTTTGAACTGTTTTGGTTTGGTTTTTTTCAGTGATTGAAGTCCTGTGTGCAGGTGAGACTTGCTAAGAAGTAAAGTATTTGGGCACATGGTGAGAGTAGACATTGGTGGGAGTTTTGTTCCCAAAGATGCCCACGAATCTGAGTTGAGAGGAATAATAATTTCTTTCTCTGGATGCCGGGGGAAGAAGAGACTGGTCTCCACTCAGTGCTTTCTGACACTGGACACAGGTAGCACGTGTCCTGCTTTGGTGGATGAGTAGCTGCTAATCAGACCTGTGCTGTCATTGCCCCAGTTTGCACAACGCCCGGAGTGGTTATAAGGAGCCGAGAGCTTTGCTTGTTTGATGTGGGGTAGATTTTTGAAACAGCATTACAGATGAAAAGTGTGGTATATCTGTTAAAAGGTAAAGCTTCCTTTTTCCCCTTTCTAGTAATTTGGTCTGTGTAGTTGTCTTCCACTTGGTACAGAGATGAAAAGGCAGGGGCTTGCCTTCTCCCACGGAGTGTCTGAGCTGCTTCTGTTAAAGCAGCCAGGGCTGCTCAGTGAGTTCCACCCGTCTTGATAGATCCGACTCTGCAGTTGTTTTTAGGTTCCTGAATCCAGTTCAGGGTCACAAGAGGAGGGATTTCTGAGACCCCACTAACGTCCCCAACTCTCACGTCTCCCATAATCAAAAGGGATAATTTGTCCATTCCAAATGCCACCCACAGCCCCACTGAGCCCTCATGTTTTATGCAGGTGCTGTTTATTTTAATTGCTGTCTTGAAAGTAGATAGGTGTTGCATGGATTCAAAGTTTTCAGCTGAAATTCCTGGTGTTTCATCTTCTCCCATTGCCTTTTTTTTTTTCTCTAAATATTGAGGACAGAACTTTTCTAGGGATAAAATGGTGGTGGTGCATGTACTAGAAATGTAGATTTTTCCCTAGTAGTCCCAAGTTTATGTGCCTTGTCACTGCTTAATGAATTGCATAGCTGGATGCACTGTCCAAGGTTTTAGTTCTTGGTGCAGTACTCCAGTTTATTGGAGCAACAGAAGTGGCACCCTGCCACAGGAGTAAGGAATGCTGTTTCCCCACGAGTATTTGAACAATCTGCAATAGCCATCTGTTATTCTTTTAAACACAAAGCAGTGCAACAGGTGTATTTCCTGGGCTTGGAAATCTTTCCAGTACAAGTGGATAATAGGAATTTAAAGCCAAGATTTAAAAGAAGATTTCGTGTTCCTCTTTATTCAGCAGATAAAGTGATAATGATATTAGGAAGAAGAGAGATAAGCTAAACATATGGTACGCAGTTAAGGAAAACAAATGCTGAACTGCTCTTAAATCTGTTCTTTTTCAATGTTTGTCATTTTCTTAGATGGCTTCAGTAACAGATGCCAGATACAGGCAGAAAGACACTTCAGATCAAAATTTTGATTACATGTTCAAACTCCTGATCATTGGCAACAGCAGCGTGGGTAAAACATCCTTCCTCTTCAGATACGCTGATGACACTTTCACGCCAGCCTTCGTTAGCACAGTAGGAATTGACTTCAAAGTGAAAACAGTTTATAGGAATGACAAGCGGGTGAAACTGCAGATTTGGGTAAGTGCCAGCATTTTCAAAAACGCTTTATATTAATCCCACCAAAGATACAGTGGTAAAAAAAATAGCTTGTTTGGAAACAGATTTTTGGATTAATATAGATTTTGATTGTTCATATGTTTTATGTGGCTGTGTCATATGTATCCCTGCAGCATGGCTGGGTACCTGCTCTTTGCATTGCTGTCTCACTCAACTGGTGAGACTCCTGATACGGCCTTAAGCAGTGGCTCTATGTTCTTAGGAGTCAGTGTACTATGAAACTGCAACAAACCCGAAGCAGGTCTGGAGCCCTTTACTAGCGCTTTTTGAGTGAGCACTAGCAGGTGAAGTTCAGTGAGCGCTTAATGAGTGAACTCTAGGCATAGCTTCTACTATCAGCTTATGTCCTCCACGTAAGATACTTGTGTCTTCCTGCAACTCATGTGCCTGCTCAGCAGCGCCAAGCCAGCTCACTTCATCCATCCAGGACTCCTCAGGGGGAAGACAGAGGTATGCTTCAAACCATCTCTGCTGACACGACCTCTTGCTAAATCAAATGGGAAGAGAACTTGTGCAGGTAAGCTGGAGGCTCCCTCCTCAGTCATGGGACCTCTTCAGCCTTTTTGAATTAAAGCATCCTAACCCAGTTAAAAATAGTTCCTGAGCTGCAGAGTAGAGGACCAAGGCCAAGCAATTTTCAGTAGCTCATGATGTTCCTTTTTATGGAAAGCAACTGTTTTCTTTTACTCTACTTGCTGGCAAGTGACTTAAACCCTACAGTGCAAATGCAATTTACCCTGATGGTGCTTAACCCCTCTGTGTCCCAGTGAATTACTTGGCATGTTTAAGAAAACTAGGCTCAGATTGCTGTGTTTTAAAGTACCATGGGGCTCCAGGTGGAATTCCAGTTTGCAAGATTCTTCTCTTCTGCTTTGCGTAGAAATAAAATATCTCAAGTAGAAGATATGAGGTCAATATTCTCTTAAACAATTTCAAAGGAGTTAGCTCACTAACTCAAAGGGGCTGTCTGCGTAGTGGTTTCTCCCACAAGTTAAGCTTAATGTTCAGGCTTGAAGATGAGTTGAAACTGTATACCATTTCTACCCAAATCCTGCCCTAGCTACAAGTGTAATTTTCTAGTTGACCTATATATACTTGATGTATAATTAGTCTTTAATTATTGCATTTAAATGTAATATTATAGTAATCACATTGTTTTTTGTGATTTATTGTGATGATCTTGAATAGTCACATAGTTGCAATAAAATAGAATCTAAAATGAGGAGTTTTTTTCTTCTTTTTACTGCGACAGTAGGATTAATTTTATTTCTGTGTTGCTGGGTACAAGGTACAACAAATTATTTCATAGAAGATCCTTTCTGTGTTGCAAAACTCTGGCATGAAACTGATTTAATTTTGGGTTTAGGTAATAAGAATGTTTGGACTTCAGGCCCCATAAGCAACTAAAGACAATTTCCATCCAGTTTGTCTTTCTTAATATCAGAACATGAAATTCACTAATAAGTTGAGTAAAAGCAAGACAGAAAACACCATGAAATATTTGGGATTTTTGCAGAGATTCTGGGATTAAAATGAATTAAGCAATTTTAATTAAATCTGTTTGAAGGCTTTGGGGGAAAAAAGTTTTAATAACCTTAAACTTCTTATGGAAAAAGATGCTGGGTGGATTCCTCAGAGGAATGGCTATCTATAGGACATTTAATATTGGAGTTACCAACAACACTGTTGATTTAAAATCTATTCTCAATAAAAGGCTCATGTAAGTGTTTGACAGCTTCCAAAGTGACTTGTGCTCTTTTCTTCTCTCTTTCTGTGCTCCTTGCATGGATCCCCGATGTGAGTCATGATTTAAGGACCTTAACAAAAATGTTAAGTGTGTACCTCTAGAAAAAGCACAGTATTTGAACTTCTTTACCTCCTGCCTGTCCTGAGACTAAACTTTTAATTTCAATGTATTCTTCAGGGTACATGTAGTAGTAGTGGGGGCCATTAGCATACCAGAACTATGTGTTCCTGTGTGTAGGAAGGAAGAGTTTTCTTAACAACTTGTCTTCTAATCGCTTTTTAAAATTATTTAGAGCTGCTATTGATTTTCTGTGAGTGTGGGACCCTGCAGCTCCATTGAACACTTTACTTTACTTACAACTTCCTGGTTATGTTGACATTTTAAAAAATTATGCTCCCTTTAAGCTTGATGTTAAGTCTTACCTGAATCAGAATTAATGTGAAACTAAGCAAAGGAGGAAAAGGCACAAGTGTTTAAATTAACGACTTCAAATGTCTTTATAAAATCCATAGAGGAGCACTTCTAGGAACCTCTAATGTTCTCCGCTCTGTGGAGCCAGGTCCCTTTCAGTTCATGGGTGCTTGTGGAGCTCTTAAGTGTCTGCAGCTGTGGCAGACTGGAGGTGCTCAAGAGCTGTGCACAACTAACCTGGTTTTGTGTCCTACAAATCTCAAGGCAGGGGGGAGGTTACTACTGCTCTGCTGTTATCCAGAGAGATCAGTGATCAGTGGGACTTTATGACTTGGGCCTGTGTTGAACAGCAGGGCAGAATATTTGGGTGTAGGACCCCAGCTACAAAATTTCTCCTTGGGTTTTCTTAAAGCCAAGAAAAATTAACACTGCTTCAAGTGCCAAGCAGCTGCATGTAAAGACTAACAGCATGTTGCTGTCTCTGTAAAAGGTCTTGCTGGCCTGTCTCGTGGTTAATATCCCCACTAGAAATTGATGAGCATTTTTAAGCTAGAGATCTGGCTTTTGTGTTTGTGCTGAGTCTGAGGAAGTCCGTATTTTGTGAATCAAGATTTGACAAGCTGTCAAATGTACTGATCAAAAGAGACTGCTGCTCTGTTTAATTTTGATGTCCTTAGTGGGCCTCTTGATTTGTTGACATTAACACCTCAATCACCCAAGCTGGTATTTTAATAAGAGTCCTATCAGTTGTGCTAGTGAGCTAGCAGTTTGGGAAATGATCTGCTTTGAAAAGGCTTGAAAGGAGTACCTCTTGAGTTTGGGAGGAATGGGACATAGCAAAGATATTCATGGTGTTTTTAAGGTAGAATGGTGGTTCTGCAGCTAGAGAGCAAAATAGTAAAATGGTCTGGAGAGGGGTTATGTGAATTAATGTTTTGTAGTTGTGGGGTTTTTTTTTTTGTTTGTTTGTTTTTTTTTTAAAGAAGTCCAAGATCAGTTGAATGTGTGTTAATTTCAAGTCTTTTCTGTCTTGTTTAGGAATGGTGGCTTTGTGTAAATAGAATAAATTACCTTTTCTGAGAAAGTTCATTTTGTAGTTGGATGAGACTGGGCAATTTAAACATCTCTCATTTAAAACATTACTTACCTAAATATAGTCATATATATCATGTGGATATTCTAATATCTACATAGATGTAATTCTCAGATTAGATTTGTTTTTTAATTATTACAGATGGCAGTGCCATATTTTCATATAAAGTATCTCCCTTATGATATATTTGTAAGGAGCCAATTTATAATCTCTGTCTGCATTTGGGAGGTACATGTGGATTATTTCTTTCTTGACCAACAATTTTGTATTCTCAGAGTTGCTAATTACTGATTACTAAAGGAAAGCTATTTATTTTCAGCAAGTTATGTTTTTTATTACAAATAAATCCCAAAGGTAACTTTATTATATACTTAGCAAATGCACACAGTTAATACTCAATGCAGTGTGCAGGTTGCTTAGCAGCTGGAGAGGCCACTTTGACCAGATCCAGATGGAAGCAGGGTGAATGAATAAAAGTGATTTGGGTATTAGGTGAGAGCAAGGTGAGATTTCTCCCCCCCCATCCTTCCTGCGCATTTGTGTCTGGTGGTGGTAATGGTAACAGCAGAACTCTTGAGCAACGTAGAATTGAGGTTAACTGCTGCGGGGCAAACTCTGGTCCTTTGTGCTGGCCCAGTCTAGGTTAATTCCACGAACTCTTTGGATAGTAACACAAATCTACTGATGGAAAATCATCGGCAGTGTTTACCCCAAAACACCTGCACGCCACAACACTTTGCACACCACGCAATACGTGATTTGTGTGAGGAATTTAACTACACTTCCATTATACTCTGGTATAGTACCCTACACAGTGGAGTCTCTTTTGTTGCATGTACTACATATACAACATAAACATGTATGTGATTAATAATAAAAATAACTAAATACAGGGTTT
The DNA here is from genome assembly GCF_000687285.1 of Phaethon lepturus. Lineage (NCBI taxonomy): Eukaryota > Metazoa > Chordata > Aves > Phaethontiformes > Phaethontidae > Phaethon > Phaethon lepturus. Next base: position 15,262 of record NW_010516750.1, read on the forward strand.
GGCAGCTGATGTTATGCTTGAAACTACTTTCAACCCCCTTTTAAAGGCAAATAGAAGTTAAATTTAACTTCAGGTTAAAAGGCAAAAAGGATGTGATGTTCAGACGGAGCCAGCATATTTAGGCTGCAGTATGAATTTTCTTTTAAGGTGCTGCTTATCAGATTTAAACTGCTAGGATGAGTATAGCTTCTTCTTTCCTATTAACAAAAATGTTTCCATGGCTTAACTGCTGAAACCTGCAGGGGTTTGAGATTAGTGGATGTCTGAAACACATGTTACAGCTTTCAGGCACAGCTGGGAAGAGGGTGCAAAAAGCAACATTGCTCTCTTTTTGTGAGAAGGATCTTTATGAACAGAAATATGACAACTGCTAATTATGCTAAGTGGCAGTTAGCATTACAAAACACAAAAAAGTGTAAACCAAAATAAAATGCAAGCGGCGTAGCCATCCAGAAGGTAAATATACAGTGTTTTTAAAAGCTTTTTGTATCACTTGTAGCCTGGATGACAGGATATTTCTGTGCAGCTTGCCTCATAGAGAAGGGATTCAAAGAAGTAACACTGGTAACTAAGTTCTTTTTTCTTTTTTTTTTTTCCATTTAAAGGAGATAAAATTAGAACACTGTCATACTTGATTGTAAATTTTAATGTTAATTGCACACTTAACCAAAAGCTAATTATGCATTTCAGATGAGAGAAAAATCTATTCCCCTGGCATCCCATTGCCATCATGTTTTTGTTAAGTTCCTCATAAGCACTGACTTTAGACTTGAATGCTTGCACAAAACTTGTTTCTAAAAAAAGAGGTAATAAGAGTTCTGTAATTTAATATATAGATGCAATGGCGATGGATGTCTCTAAGGATCTACACAAAGAACTAAAATGGACAAAGACATGATAGTGAAAAGAACAGACTCATCCTTGCAACAGGGGCAAGGGTTGCATCTTATTTGCAGCATTGAGGACTTACTGGGTCCCAGGAATTGAAATCATGGGGAGTGAGTAGATGTAAAGCACTACTTCTGATGTTAAAACACAATGCAAAGTATCTGACCGCAGAAGAGATACAATAACAGTGTCTGTAATTCAATTCCAAGGTCTTGGTTATATCGCAAGTAATAATACTTTGGGAAGTATTGGGAATTAAATAAATAAAGCTTTGGGAAGAACTTGGTGCTCATGTCACTCTGAAAGGTCCTTAAGGTTAAAGTTGCAACAGTGATACAAGGGAGAGGAATAAAAACTTAACTAACCACCCAGGTTTTTATTTTTATCCCACTCACTACCAGATTTATTTAACAGCCTAAGCTTGCTGTGTTTGCAGTTAAACAGCTGACACCGAAGGTTTATTTCTGCTTGTAGTTAATCACCTCAATCGCTTTGTTATCTCGTTATAACTCTACGTTACAGCGAAGGCCAAATGCAACTTCAGTCTAAGCTCTGTTACCACTGGAGTTATTCCTGCTTACAGTGTTGGATTTACTCTCACTGCAAGGTGTAGAATCTCTTTTCATGCTACATCTTGCAGAGTTACTAGGTATATGGAGCATTTGCCCTTGTTTCGTGCATTTCAGTAAAATAAAATAAAAAAACCTTACAATATTGTGTTCAGAGGTACCAGGCTGTATTGAGGAGCAAGGTTGAGTGTATTTGTGTTAGTTGATTAGGAGCTGCTGATAGTTCAAAGGTTTGTGCCTTTTCTAGAGAAAATGGGCCAACGTCAACTGATTATCCAGTAGAGGAAAAGCTGTACGTGGGAAATTTCAAGGGAAAATTTTCCGTTGATGTAGTAGGGCAGTTAAGCTTTGAAAGGACAAATGGGTTGCTGGGCTTCTGACATTTTGTTTTTAATGCTTTTTACAGCAGAAATCCAGAATAGATATTTTGTAATCATTTTACATAAGGTCTTAGACTCATGTGCCTCAATGTTTTCCTGTTGTCCTTGTCTTACCAGAATCAACCTTACTTACTCTTTCGCAATGTTATTTTCTGCATAATGACTAGATATATTCTATATTTAAATATGCTTGCTTTACACTGTGATCAGTTACAAGATAATACAGTGGGTGGAATTGATGAGTTCTTACAGTATTTGTCTCAAGTGAGCATGTACTTAAACTGTGTCGTAAGTTTTTGGTCAAATGAGAGAATACAACTATTTGTTGAGCTTCTTCACATTTATAACTTTCATGCATTAGGTTGTCTAATGCAGTGTCACGTTTATGCAACACTTATGAGTAGGCTGAATGGCTGATTTTAGAGATAAAAACAGGAACCAGAGACAACAAAAACTGTTTTTCAGATGTGAGAAATTGTACCCTGTAGCACAACTGGAGTACCCAGGAGTTTAGCAGTGGGTATTTTGTAATTTATTTTCTGTTGTCTAGATACTTAATGTCATCCCGGTTCATTAAACACCGTGAACTAAGCTCCCAGATACTGAGCACTGATTTTTTGCATTTCTGTCGGCAAGGCTATTTTCAGTCACGTGGAGGGAAGGTCGTGTGAGTATCCCTGAAACGCCCTTTGTTAGAAAGGTGAATGAGTGGTGATCCTTCTAGCACAGGGGAAATGGTGACATTATTCCCAGTCCACATAAAATCATCTGTGATTTTGTGCTGTTTGTTTTTTTTTTAATAACCAGGTCCCCAAAATGACCTGTTACCTGGTTGTTGTAGTTAAATTGTGCTGAAGCTGCAGTGTGACCACAGTGTGCTCGGAGATCCACCTGGCTGCTGTGTGTAGCTGCGTTGGAGGGCAGCAGCGTTGGGCTCTGCAGATGTGTATGGTGCTGGCAGAAGGAAACACTGCTGAGAAGCAAGAGAAACTGGACAAAAATGCAGCACACTGCTGCAGTGTGGAGAATTGGGAGGCCTATGGCTTGCTGGTTAGGTTCTCCCATCTGCAGAAGAACATAATGTTTACTAGGAGACGCTGATCTCAACCTAGATACGTGGTGAGCCGTTCTGGCTATCCAGCAAATATTAACGGGTGGCAAAGCGGGAAACATATAAATCCTGTTTGGGGATAGATACATCTTTCCACAGCAGCTTAGCACTTTGCATTTTATAGTCAGGGGCCACTGCAGCCCGAAAGCGTATCCTAGGCATCCTAGAGTATCCTCCTCTGCTTCTGTCACTGTCCAGGCTTTGCTGTGTTGCTAAGATGTTCATCCTTCCAACTGGAGCTGCCAGTCCCAAGTGTTTTTCCGAGCTCACACATGGCATCCTGTGCTTCTGTTGTGCGCTTTCATCTTGTTTGAAAAGTCCTCTAGTTTTGTTTGTTCTGCTTCATATCCATTTCTTTGCTAATCATGTATCGGATGCTCACTGCTTTGCTAGTAATTTATGTTGGAACCTGAAACAGGAGTGGCAAGAGTGTTGGAAACTTGGAGGGAGCAGGTGTAAGTGGAGCAGATAAATGCACTATGTTATGAGCTGCTGTGCTTTATTAACTGAAATAACTTCATACGGTGTAAGACTCAAATAGTTGAGCTTTGTGTATTACTTAAAGAAGGCTCAATGGCGGTATTTTCTCAGCCAGATTCTGGCTGGCTAGTAGCTCTGACAAACAGAGAGACATCTGTACCAGTGCTAAAGGGTAAAGTCACGGGGAGAGAGCGGTGGGTGTAGGTGTGTGTGTGCACATGCGCTACTGATGTCTGTCAGGTGTCACCGTCGCTCTGCTTTTCTTGTAGCCAGAGCGATAAAAGAGAACATGCAGGGGATCTGCCCCTGCGATGCTTACTAGGAAGGGTATTCACTCTAACTCTGTTTTTGCTTTTGCATGCGCTTATTCAAAGATCCATGTGCTGCTTCCTCTCCTTTGGTCCCTACATCGGTGACAACACTGTGGCTGTTCCGAAGTTACCGAGTGCTCGAGTGCCATGGTAACTGCATCCTGCTCGCTGGCTGCCAGCGGGCACTGAGCCCTTCCCAGTTCTGAAAGGAAGCAAGTGCTCCCAGTTCCAAATTGTGGTAGACTGGCGTGAGTCAGCTTTGATCAGTCCATGGAAAGTCCTTTACCAAGATCTGCAGGTCTCTTTTTTTTTTTTTTTTTCTTTTTTTGAGAGAAGAAAGAGAAATAACTCCCATCAACTGTGTTTTGGATTACATTTAAAACTCTTAAACGGTCCTACATTATTGAAAGGCTAAAAAAAAGCATTCCCATTGGAATTATCAGTTAATGTTAAATTGCTTCCTTGCTGTGCATTTTAGCCCTGTGCTGTAAGCATTTCTGTAAGGCTATACCACTTTTCCTATAGTTTTCTCTTGGCTCTGTGTTGTACAACACAGCTTGCTCTTGGTGAAATCAGGTAGCACCTTTGTAAAAACGTATATTAACTGTAAGGATGGTTCTCACAGAGTACTGTTGTAACAGAATCTGAAATAATGGAGTTGTGCGTAAGAGTGAACAAGAATAGCTGGGGAAAAGAGAGGAAGTAAATAGTTTCCTTTTTAGAGAAGAAATATTCTGACTATAATGTAGCACGCTGGTGCATCAATTAATTGCACGGAAGAACAACACTGGAAATTTACAGCCAAGAAAGGCTAATTAAGGAGTGAATTTTCAGAGTCTCTCTTGCATCAGGGTGGAATGATGGACCTTAACCTTTATGCTTCTCTTACCCTCTCTCAGCCCTTGCTGGTTTGTAGAACTACTAAAACTGTGAAGAAAATCAGAGCTCACCATGTTCATGTGTATGTGTGTGCATTTTCTAAAGCAACACTCTAACGTACTTTTGTTGTTATCAACTCCAGCTACGATAATGGTGACAGCCCCACAGAGATTAACTGAGGCTGTGTGATTTGGGGTGTGTAGTCATGTAATATCTTGACAGCTTGTTGGACAGAATCTACTCTCTCTGGAGTTGTCTCCAGTATCATCAGATGTAAACACTTCTGTTGGTTCAGTGTTGCTGAAAAATACAAACTTTTTCAGCTGGAAGTGTAGACAACTCCACTGCGCAGTCCTGACATGCCATAAAGCCAGTGAGTGAGTGGAGTGAAAACTGGCACAAAACTAGAGTAGAACCAAAGCAGGACCATGAAATGGGAAAAAAAAAAAAAAAAACCCAACAAAAAAACCTCAAACAAACCAAAAAACCACAACAAATGCAGTGCCTTTAATGGTTATGTTAATTACAGTGGAAAGCAACACCGAAGAAGCAGTGCTCGTAAATGCTGGCTTGCAAGCAGCAAGGACTGGCCCCAAGCAGCAAGCCCAGGAGGGCTGGCTTCTGCAGGGGTGGAACTGCTGTCGCAGAAGTGTCTGTCTGCACAAACACCACGTGGATTCCAGCCTTCCTGCCAGGTGGTTGGTGTCTGGGCTTAGTGCTTCCTGCGATGAGGAAAGTATGCATTTGGCAAAGCTCTTCAGTCTGTTTTTATACACTCTTCCTCACCAACTTCCCCTTCTAGGTTGTTTTCCTAAGTGTGAGACATGGTGCAGAGCACAGAAGGGACTTGAATGGGTTTGCTGATTATAGGAGCTCAGGGCTCCAGATGAATAGTATTTCTATACTGATGCTCATTCCAACTGATGTGCTGTAAGTATGCGACAGCTGAAAATCCGTACCAGTTTAAGGCTCCTTATCCTAGCTAAAATGGATCTCCTCTTTTATAAGAACGCCCTTCATCTTGAAAAATAGCACGCAGGAAAAGTCGCTACTGCAAAGATATTAAATGAGGCAAATTTGTGAGAACTGCTTGGTCCCCCTGAGTCTTCGGGGATTGGAAGTGTAAAGTTAATAATTTCCTTTCACTTACGCTGGTTAATGATTTATTTAGGGAAAAGCAAACTCTTCCAAAGGAAGCATCTGCATAAAGTTCTGCCCCCATGATGTACTTGCTGCTGTTCTGAGTTGAATTTTCCCCACTCCACAGTAGCATGTTCAAAGCTGTGGCCGTCATTCTGAAGTCTTGGACATATTTGAAATTATTTCAGTTTTTCTGCTAAAATTCTGATGTAAATACGCAAAGGAGCTACTTATTATTCTATCAAGAGACTGCAGGAAATCTAAAGGGAACAAATTCAGCAAAAAACACCCACACCATCGTTATGGCAAAACTGTGATTTGAATAATCTTTCCCCTAAATCTGGAAATGGTCTTGGGTCTTCGAGATATTTCCCATTTTAATGGGAAAATTAATGAGAAATTTCACCCAAATCAGTGGTTCTTGAAGAATCTGGCTGCAACTTAGACACAACAACGTCTTTGCATCACTGTGTTGTTGGCTCGAAGTCATGTGGCAGTCCTCCCATCTGCCGCGCGGGCTGTGGAAATCCTCTCCCCATGGTGGGGAGACCGGGAAGCGCAGTAGCTCCAGTTGCGTGTCAAAACCTGATGTTGCTAAGTGATGGCAAGGTAGTTCCCTTGCCACATCGTTTGCAAAATCCAAGGGCTTAAACAGAAGGAAACGAGTAACTTTATTTTCCACTAACTGCGCACAAGGTGTTTATTCACTTTGGTACTAAAAGGATCAAACCTATGCATCCCTTCTACTCCAGCTGGGATCTTCAGAGTTTTAAAGTTCCTGGAACGGTAGCCCTTTATCCTGCCTGAGAATATGCCCTCCAAATGTATAATTTATGTTGCCCTACAACTGTGAGAGAGTCAGTGCAGTCAGCTTGATGCTTTAAAAAAACCCACAAACCTACAGACTTTTTAAAACAAAACAAAACCAAACTGCTTTTTATCACCTAATACAAAGACAGAGAAGAGGTGGTATTTGTTGGTTATAATGTCAGAATCTGTGCAATGTGACCCTCTTCTTTTTTCTTTTTCTTTTTTTAAACTATAATCCACATGTCCAAGAAGCATTGCATCATTGATTTCTTTTTTTATTATATTTGTCATGAAGGAATGTGGGAATAAATCCAGGCTATTGGACTTGCTAGCTGCTCTGGGGCTGTTACAAGGTAATATGAGAAGCAGGAGATTTTTCATTTCTAATTTTTCTACTTATTTTATTGATATAAAAAAAATTGATAAAGATTTAATTGCCCTCATGCCACAGGTGACTCGTGTGCTCTGCTAAAATCCATCTGCTCAACAAAGTATTTGTTCAAAATAGTCTCTCAAAGGGAGATGCTGAGTGACTTTTTCAGTCATGACTCATCGAATCTCCATTTTTTAAATTAAAAGATTCCCAAGACATGTTAATTTTAAATTCTCATCTATTAAATTCTTGATTAATAACAATAAGAGTGTTAATTTGACAGTGTGTCAAGGCTTGAAGGATTTGTATAACTGCTGTTCTCCTTTCAGAAAAGGAGGGATAGTTCACTTTTTACCAGGGGTAGACTTGCACAGACCCGGGTTTGGAACTAGAGACCGCCGTCTGAGAGAGTGGAAGCATTGCATAGATTGCACCTCACAGGGAGACAATCAGGAATGCTTCTCCCCATCTGCACGGCCTCCCCTTCATCCAGAGGATGTAGAGGACCTGCATATCAGCAGAGGAAGGGACAGAGGTTTGCAGGAGTGAAATCTGTATTGGCATCAGTGATTACCTCCTACTTCTCAGAACTGAGCTCTTCTTAAGTTTTGTGCTTCTGCACAGCACAGATTGCACTTTGAATTCAGACTTGCAATTTGGAGATGTTTCCAGCAGGGACTTCTGACTCTGGAGGAGCTTTCTCCCAGAGTCAGATATGTGTTTGGTGTAAAGAAGTGTCCTCTGCTGGGAGGCTTGATGCTTTGGTTCTCTGCTTTGGTGGTCCCAAAGTATCACTCAACTCTTGCAGGTTGCTGCAAAATCCTATACATTTAACATCGCTTTTATCAGTGACCTCTTCATTCACTGTGAATAATGAATGGAACAGAAAATTGTGTTTCTTTGTTTATTGAGTAATGAAAGAGAAAATTGTGCTGCTTTTACTGGACAACCCTTGCCAAAAATAGCACCTGACTATATTTTCTCAGGCTCTTTTTCTTTACTATTATTTTACTATATAAAATGCAGTCTTTTTTTCCCCTTGGGTTTCTTTCCGTCTTTGTGCCCTGAAGCTTCAAACACCAAATTTTGTGAGTCATATAAATGTTCTGAGACATCAAATTAAGTAGAGACTGGAGAATGAGTTCTGAAAAGGTTGTGAATGCTGCTGACGTCAATCTCAGATTGAAATAAGAAAGAAGATATAGCTGTCAGATCCTGTGAGCAAGACTGTAAGGGCACTTATGCTAATTCTGTTGTTGGAGTAGAAATTGTGTTTTTATAAATGAAGGCAATAGTCCCAACTGAAGATTTAACAGGCATTCATCTCAGTAACTAGAAAATCTTGAGCTTTCATACTTTACACTGAAATTTGCCTTCAGCAGATTCAAACAAAATTGCTTGGAAGTGACTAAAATTAATGGCAGCATGCTTTCTGCTTTTTCAACTTGTAATATAATTCAGTTTTCCAGCTCAACTTTTGTAGAATTCCTCCTTCAAAGTAGCATTGCAAAGTACTTTTTTTTTAATTAACAGAAAACTATGAACCGATTTAGAGATTTTTTTTTTTTCTTGGTTGTCTATGGGAGAGAACTGAATTTTGAAAGTAGCAAGGAGTCGTGAAAGTCAATGTGTCTTAAGAATTATTTTGATAGCATGAAACGTTTACCTTTTAGAAAGCAGTTAGCAATACTGTTTTTGAAGTTAAATGCATGCAGATTGTATGTCCATATTGATTTGATGGTGCTGTTGAAACTTCCTGTCAGTGTAGTGAGAAGAATGCAAAAAGTGACTAAAAGAAAGGGATGTTTTCCTTGTGGAAACAGCAAGGAAGTCATTTGCTATTAGCTTATCAGTGCAGAACGCTCTTATGTGTATGCATGTTTTGGCAGGTTGACGTTGACAAATGACTGATACGCTGTTGACTACTCTACCCCCATTCAGACCGTTCACTGGAAGCCTGCATCTAATTGTTAATTGCTGATGCTGCAGTGATCACTCTGAGTCTAGACGTGTTTTGACCAAAGGTATATTTCCACTGGTGAAAATGGAGTTGAAGATGTTCAGCCCGTTGTAAAATCAAAATCTCTTTTGGAGAGCATCTTAACAGTGGCAGATACAATAGCGTCAAGTTCAGAGAGACCGAAGTGAACTGAAGTGAGCTCAGAAGTATTGAAGGAGCAAGGTAATGTGATTGCTGGTTAACTAGATCAGGACAGCAAAGTGAATGCCTCCATCAGGTTACCTGTACTGCTGTGCTCCGGTGCCTTTCCAATGCCGTGAAGAAGACCTTTCGACGGATTTCTGCGGGAAGTCAGTTTGCAGTTTGGTGGCATAGCATGCACCTGTGCACAAAATATTGTAGTCAAGGCCAGTATGAAAAAAACCAAGAAATATTGCTTCAAATTTGGAGGTTCATTACAGGCTGGATTTACCTGCAGGTGGCCAGTAGGACCTCAATAGAAAAGTAATGAAGAGGGACTGTCTAGCTGGCTACTCGGTGCAAAATGTACTTTTGCTTTGAAGTTGAGAAGAGTGTGAGGGACGAGGTTCTAGCTCTTGAAGCTTGTGCACAGTGTTCTCTGACTAGAAATACCAAAGAAGAGCAGCCCAAGGAGCTGGTGCTGCTGCCAGCTGCAGGGGACACCAGGGCGAGCCTGTCCCAGGGCTCAGTCTCCAGCCACAGGCTCCTTCTGGGAGGGGGCCCAAACGCCATCAATTTACAGTCCTCCTTTTGCTGTAACTCCGAGGTTACTGTTGAAAGGGAGAGGCAGGCAGTGATGATAGCTAATTTGACTGAAAGTTTTTCAGCCAGTGGGATATGAGATAACTTGCCTGATGTATGTGGTGACAGTGGATTTCTAAGGCTTCTGACCAAGAATGATCAGAAAGCATCTTGTAGTCACAGTATACAGTTTTACCAGAGAGGGAGGGAGCTGTGAGGGGTGAGGTCCTTTAAATTACACCTATAGGGTTAAGAAAAAGTTTTAAATTGAGGGCATCATGTCATAAAAAGAGTCTGTGGATTTTGTCCGAGTCTGCATGTTTGGCCATACAGGCAAGGGAGGAGGAGAGGTTTCAGTTTTTCAGTTATGCATGAAACAGTATTGAAAAGGGAGTCCACCACAAGCTGGTTTATTGGTCCTTGGCTTCGAAGTTAGGAAGATGTTTCCCGTGTTGGTAAAGTTCTACATACTTATACTTCTCTGCAATTTTCTATCTATTCCAGAAACATCTGTTTCTGATTGCTTGGATCAGAAGCTTGTACTGCTGGGGACCAGATGCCTGGACCAGATCAGCCTCTGATCTGAGGTGGTATGGTGATTTCTTACCCCATGGTGAACAAGCACAGAGGCAGAGAAGCATTTCTGTTTCCTGAAGCTGCCTGTTTCTGGTTAACCAGCATAAAAATGAGTATCTGCTGAATTGGTTCTTATCAGGATTCCTAAACAACTCTTCTGCCTCTGGCAGTAACACTCGATTATGTTTCTCTTTCCTAAGCCTCTTAGGGGTTTAGCATTTATGAATCTCTTACAAGACTGTTTGCTTGACACGTTTAGTTAGGCATATGACAGTGATCGGTTGAGAGAAAAACAATCTGTCTCGTTGAGTACAAATTGGGGCTTCTAGTAAGGAGAGTGGAGAGACAAGCAAAGGTTTCCTGCTGTTTGAAATCAAGTTAGAACAGGCCAGTTAAAATAACTGAAATGGATTTAATATAAAAAAATGGGCTATATGTCCGCTTCCCAGCCAACTTCAGACAGTCCACTGCAGCTGGTTTTGTTACCAGTTGCAGTAGAAGTGGACTATAGGGTGGTGTGCTGGTTTTGGCTAGGCTAGAGTTAATTTTCTTCCTAGTAGCTAGTATGGGGCTCTGTTTTGGATTTGCACCGAAAACAGTGTTGCTAATACAGGGATGTTTGTTTTTTTATCGCTGAGCAGTGCTTACAGAGAGTCAAGGCCTTTTCTTGCTTCTGCAAGCAGGCTGGGGGTGCACAAGAAGTTGGGAGGGGACACAGCCGGGACAGTTGACCCCAACTGACCAAAGGGTTATATCACCAACTGTGATATTCCATACCGTATGACATCATGCTCAGCATGTAAAGTTGGGAGAAGAAGAAGGAAGGGGGGGACGTTTGGAGCAATGGCGTTTGTCTTCCCAAGTAACAGTTATGTGTGATGGAGCCCTGCTTTCCTGGAGATGGCTGGGCATCCGCCTGCCCGTGGGAAGTGGTGAATGAATTCCTTGTTTTGCTTTGCTTGCGTGTGTGGCTTTTGCTTTCCCTATTAAACTGTCTTTATCTCAACCCACAAGTTTTCTCACTTTTACCCTTCTGGTTCTCTCCCCCATCCCACCATGGGGGGAGCGAGTAGCGGCTGCGTGGGGCCTAGCTGCTGGCTGGGGTTAAACCAGGTTAAACCCACCTAGTCCCTCAGGATGCACGAGCACAGCGGTGGTGTGTGATCTTGCACTTGGTATTGATTCTGCAGCTGAACTGTGGGATGAAACCCAAAGAGAGGTCTGCAAAGGGCTGTCTGCCCAGTGTCTTCTGGGAATGCAAAGGCCTAGTGGGGAGGAGGCAACTGTGGTGCTGGTTGGGGTGGCGGTTCCTGCAGCCCCATGGCTGTGAGTGCTCACGGCCGATCCCGCTGGCCAGATGCACCTCCGGCAGCGGCTGGAGGAGGCACTGCTCCACACCTCTCTGCAGCGGCTTCATGATGAAGCGTCCTAAGCGTTCTTGTTACACAAATGATGTTAAGAAGTAGTTGCTATTGTAGGCAGGTGCATTCCAGCTCAGCGTACCTTGAAAATTTTGACAGCAAGCAGATGTTTAATGAGGTAGAGTGATTGCTTTAAATACTGTCATACAAACCTTGCAACTGCTACTGAAGCTGAGACTTGATATGCCTTGTGAATTGTGGTTTCTCAGAGGTCCTGTTTGAGCAGAGAGCAAACTCTTGTCTTAACCCTTGACTGGACCCAACAGAGACAGTGTGTATCGTGATGCATTGCTAATGACCAGCTTCAGCAAGTCAGTTAATTCATCCTTTGGAGCTACGCAAGGCTGGTTGAAAATAGTTATACAAAGATTTTCATAGTATTTTAACAGAAACTGAGCCAATGTTGCTGTTAGATATAGCTGCAGAAAACAGCTTTCTACAGCAGCACAGTCTTGCTTTGCTATACTTTTCAGCCAGCATATGGTATACATTTTAACAGAACACATGGATAATTAATTTGATTTAAGTTGATTGATTTTGATTACTGACATGAGGATATGCTGATGAGAAACAATCCAGCATGTCTAAGAGACTGTTTCAATTTCTAGCACAGCTGATAGGTAATGTTTGTATGACATGCATGAAAAATACAGGAAAAAATGTGTTGTACTATTTTGAAATTTTTTTCTCAATGGTTACTCCTTGATGAACAGGAGGAGACGCATTATTCTGATTGCAGCTTGACAACACATTCTTCTGTCAGTACAAATTAAGACATCGATGATATCTAGCTAGGATAGATATATTTCTTTGCCTCAGGAAACTGGTAACATCAGTAGTTGTGTAAAAAAAAAATAAATAATCACAAACCCACAAAAACCAAACAACCAAAACACAAAACAACCCCCTCCCCCCAAAAACTCCAAAACCTCCTAATCTGGCGGTAATACGGAGTGTGGGGGCTCACAGCTTTGCACCCTGATGCTGAGGTGTGTGAAAACCTCCAGCTGCCACACTTTGTGGTGGAAGGGGTAACCCAGTGCTATTTTTCAGCAAAACTTCTGCCTGTGGGTCAAGAGGTTGCATTGCAAGGGCGAAGTGCCAAAATAGCCTCTTGTATCTAAAAAGTTTCAGAAGGAGGTTGTTCAAATGCAATATTGAACCCCCACTAATGGTGTATGAGGTCTGGGCACCCAGCTAAGACCAATGTCTTTGAAATTGGTCCTTTAGTTTTTAATTTGCTGGAGCCTGTTTGTTTTAGATGTTTGTGTACATGTTGCTTAGGGAGAAAAAGTGTAATATTGTGGTGGAGAATTTTAAGAGAAAGCGGATTGTTGGATGCCAGATCTCAAACTTGGGGCTAAAAACTTTTTCTTGTGAGCATTCAGTTATCGGTAGGAAGCCTTCCCTGTTGTATTGCGTGGGTATAAGTCAGCCAAGGTGTGAAGTTCTGTTCTTTGTAAAGTAACTAAAAGTGATAACTCCTTCCTTGATGTGGCTATTCCTCCTGTGCTCCCGAAAAGTCTCATCAACTTACCCATGTTGTGATCCTGCAAATGCTTAATAAACATGCTCCACTGTAAATATACAAGTTAAAACAACCAGCTCCACTGTTCTTACCTGTATGAATATAGTATTAAAATAAAAATCTTTCCAAATGGCCAGTAAATTGTGTCAGAACAAGTCAGCTGCTCTCCTTATGGGAGACTTGGCTGATGTCTAGCCCTTTAAGTGTTTTCTACCCTGCCAAAAATACCTACTTTGTCAAGGAGGTAAAAACCATATTTATGTAAGAACATGAAATGATAATCCACCATACAGTCATTGATAGCAACTGGTCTGAGTGACTTGTGCAAATAATCACTATAGACACAGCTGCTGCAGGAGAAGAGAGAGAGTGGGATGTTTTACAGCTATCTCTGCGCAGTGTTTTTGATACAGCACTTGAGTAATCGCACTGCCTGTGCTGCCAAGGTGAGCCATACAAATAACATTTATTGAAGTAGACAAGAGCCTGCTGTATTGAGCCTGAGCAGGAGGGGAGCTCCGCTCCTTTTTTTAACAGGTACCTTGGGTGGGGTCAAACTTTGTGCTTGGGCGGGAAACTATCCTCCGTGGAGAAGAAACTCACAGGTAAGGGAAGCTGGTGGGTGCCCACTGATGGCAGCGCTGCAGTTGCTGTCTCCCAGGGCAGCTCCAAGGACAGCGCGGTGCTTTGTTGTGCCATTGGCAGCACAGCTGGCAATAGTGCCAGTGAGGTTGCTTTGGGGACTCTGGAGTTCTCTCGCCTTTAAGCAATGTGATACATCGAGAGGCGGAGATGGCACTCCTGTAAAGGAGAAAATCTCACGGACGTATGAAGGGTTGCTCCGTAGCTAAGTGTGGTGTTTCCCTTGGGCACAGAACGACACAACTTGACTTTTCTGCCCTCACTGTATGTTTTGCAGGAGTCACTCATGCGCCATGAGCACGATTGCTAAGATCAGGAAGAGGTTTGCTGATATTTAGTCTTCTCCAGTCAAGCAGCAGAGTGGCATCTCCTTCTAGATGTAGCAGATGACAGCTTTGATATGTCCATGAGGCAGTTTGTGTATGATATTTGGAAAGTATAGCTTGTCAGTTAACACCTGTATTCATTCAGGTGGGTAAGCAGACAGGCAGTAATGGCAAATGAAGTATATTCTTAATGCAAACCTATGACACCTAATGCTTCTCCATGGCCAAAACAATCTGTGTTTCAGTGAAAATTAATAGCTACCTTCAGGCTGGTGTTTCTTTTTCCTTTTTCCTTTTTCTTTTATGTATCAACTCTTCATTCCTTGAAACTGAATTTCTGTTTTACTTCAGGAAGTACGCAAAGTAGTCCTGGACGTGGCTTTGTCATACCTATGTCTATAGATGTTTCTCTCTCGCACGCCCCATGTTCAGGCCTTCTCTGCAAGGACAGTAGTGGATACAAGTAGGTCCAGGGCACTGGAAGTGTCCAGAAATAATCAACAGAGGCAGCAGGAAGGTGGTTGTATAGTTGGGAGGAAAACACTTGCTAGTAAAGGGTCAGTGAAGAGAAAAGGGTCCTCACAAAGACTCAGCAGGAGTCTTAAAAGGTCCTGGCGATGTGCCCTTGTCTCCCTTGCTTTAATACCAGATGACATGCTTTCTCTTCTTTCCTGAGCTGCCCCTCTAGCACTGTCCCTCTGGAGACAGGAGCATGCTTTGTAATTGGCAGGTTTTTGCTGCTGTTGAGCAAGTGAATAAATGGTAGATCAACTGCTAATCTCAGCCGAGATCAGGCAAACCTAAAAAACTCCAGCTTCTACGGCAGCACACCCAAGAGCAAAATCTGGTTCAGATGCTTTGGCTGAAGTTACCTTGGAAAACTGTGGACACTATAATGAATTACGAATAACAAGCTGGTGACTCCTGTGAACAAAGGAATTCTGAAAAAATGCTGTGCTGGTTATTGCAGCTTCCCACAGAAGAGAATGAATGAGTTTACACTGGAGAAAGTACAGTGCTCTGTTGCCTTTAAAATATTCAATTTTGTATTGAAAACATGAAGCTGGAAGGAACAATGGTACCATGGTAACTTGTGATCTTTTTAATCTTTCTTGCAGGATTGTAAAACTGTTTACCCTGGCGATATCAATTTAATGTAGCACATTCTTTCTGAATTTCTTGTTTTACCTTTTATTATAATGGTGTGTTTGAAACCTCTCTGATGCTATATACTGCTATTGAAGCTTTGCAACATCCTCAGTAAAACAAAGATGCTGATTACGAGCATTTTTATTACTGCGCCTAGTTGAGTTTTTTCCTTCACTTGTTCATTTTCTTTGTTTTAACAATCCTATTAACACCTGAGAATTATGACTTAAGCACAGTCTAATTGAGACACAATGTGAAGCCTGTAATTGAGCTTCTGTTTTCATTAGATAATTTCATTAATTGTATTTCCATCATTTGCTCCTGAAATCTGAGAATAGTGTCTGAGAAATGGCTTTTCGGTAACCACGGGACATAGAGGTGGTGACAACTCTGCTTCTTCAGAGTGTGGTTATAATTCTCAGTGCAGTCTGTGCACTAATCAGCATTACCATGCTATGAAATTATTTAATGTTCAGACTGTGTCACAAGCTGACAAAATGGAGAAGTTCCAAGAGGATGCTGCTGTATGCTACAAGCATAGTCACAAAGCATCAAATCCTGACCTGAGTCTCTTGAATGCAAACAGAGCCGAACAAAATGCATCTTCGACTTTGAACATCTTAAGCTTTACTAGATTTCTTCACAATTCTGTGGGTGCTGAGTGTGGCCAAACCCCTGGAAATAACAGAAGAAACTCTACACAAAGATTGCACAAACAAAAACTTTAAAAAACAAAACCCAAAACAAAACAACAAACAAAAAAACCAAAACAAAAACCCCAACAAAACACCAGCAGAAGCAGAGGTCTGTGATTACCAAATAAAACAACCGATTGTAGAGTTTTCCAGTTTTCCTCCTCCATTGAAAATTTGAATAGTGAAATGGGTGCAAGTCCTAGACCCAGTGAGATCAACAGCAGTTCTTTTATCTTACTGACCATGACAAGTTCAATATCACTTTATCGTCTCTAGTTTCTAATGTTCCTTGGGAACTGCAGAAGCAGAGAACCATTCAAGTTTGAAGGAGAGACTGCCTGAAGACCCGGTGCTGCCAATCTCTGACACAGGTGAAGAAGCCTGTTCCCTGCCCAAGGAAACTGCTTATTTTGCCTTTGCTGAAACAAGCCTTGTAAAGCTCCGGGATGATCATTTTTACTCAGCTCACCTTTTCAACGCGTTTTTAACAAGCCAACCCTCCCTCCTGCCCCGCCCGTCATCTTTCTTGCTGTTCTTTTGGCTCATTTCAGTTTGTCCCTTTTCCCTCCACCACACGTGTCCTGAGGTGTCTCCTTCCCAGTAGTGCAGTCTCTGCAGCAGATCCCATTCCCTCTGGAGAAGTCCTAGTGTATGTCTAGGTACCATCCCTCCCATTTTCTTTCATGGGCACAGAGGTGAATCTCCGTGTTTGCCAGGTGCACCTTTAATACCTGCTGTTTTTCTTCTTTCTGCACAAAGATGTAGCCGCTTCCGAAGTGGCAGAGCAATGGATGTAGCACTGAAGCAAGTGTGGATAAGAGATTGTTCTGGCAGCTCTCATCAATAAGCTGTTTTGAAAGATAGGGCATATGTGGAGGTCGTTTATGTTTGCATCTCATTTCATGAGAGAGACTGCAACTGGTCTGTTCATTAATTAAAAGGAAGTAAACATGTACCAGAATGTTGCCTATTCTTATCTAAGAGATTTTATATAACATTTGCTGTCTGTTGGTATAACTGTCCTAATGAATGCAGGGCTGATTTGATATGATATCATTAGTGATGTGGAAGGACATGTTGAGGTTAGAACAGGGTGTATATTCTTTATTATCTACTACTTATTGTCTGACACTGATGGACTTCATACTGTGGATGAAACTTCGCAGCATGTTTATTTATGACCCACTTGATAAGGGTAACTAAAATCTAGGAAACTTTTAGTCATTAAGCATCAGGAAGGCTGGCACAAAGCACTGCTCAGCTGTGGCAAAGACTCTGCTGAGGATTGGATTTTAGGATTTCTTTCTCTCAGCTGCAGGTGTTGGCAGGAGATGAGCGCTGATGCTACCCCATGGTCTGCCAAAAAGGCCTGGCTAAGGATGTCTGAGATTTAGGGAAGCTCTTAGTTTGTAAGACAGCATGCACTTGCCCTCACACATATGCTTTGTCTTTGTGCAGTGGGTGCTGGATAGGACATGGGTGAAGTCTTCTGCATTCCCTTCAGACCTCTTATGAAGAACTAGCAAAAGGAGACATCTAAGCAAAGAAATATGGATATTGGTGTGGCTTTCATAATTTTTCAACTGACTCAGAAGATTAAAAGAAAACCTTTGGTCAAGGGAAATTACTTTCCCCTTGGTACACTGGATGGAGAAAGAAGATCTGGGTGCCATGTGAGGAGAGAAGCTTTGTGTTAATCTTATTAATGCTTTAAATGGGGATACATTTTGTTCTCTGGACTCTGTTCTTCTGAGAATGGTGATTGTAGTATGAGTATACCAGTGAAATGGAAACTGTTTCCTCCCAGACCAGAAATCATTCTGTTCTGCAGAAAGGCCAGATACCATCACTGCCTGAAACTTGGTATAAAGCATTAGGGTAAGGTCCAGACAGCCAACGCCAAAACTTCCCCTGCTGTTCTAGAGCCTCCAAAATTGGGTCGAGTTCTAAGCCCTTGATGTTGGAGTAAGGTGAAGTAGCAGCGGGCAGAAAGTGCAGTTCATTTAAATGTTGTTTCATAAAGTTTTGAAGCAGTTGTACTGCTGCTGAATTTGTGTCCTCTTACACTTAAAATGTCTTTAGCTCATTGGCAAATCTAATTCTGCTCACTTATACCTTATGCTTTTGCACCGTTTTGTTCGATGGGAGTGATTTGATCAATGGGACTGGAGTGAGACCAAGAACAAGTCCTAAGGGCCTTCTTTTTGTCTCTGTCATAGTAAATAACTTGTATTCCTCAAAACATCGACTTGTTGCACCTTCTCCAGACAAATCACATAGCTATACATGAAAGCAGATGAGCTCAATCTGCCCAGAGGTTAGTTCTCACTAAGGAACCTGGTTGCATTTGATAAATATTTCAGTATGTGTTTTCCCCAATGTAACAGGACAAATTAATTCCTGAGCTGGGAAATGTTTTTAAAAGCGCTGTGGTAATGGAGTGTAGAATTGCCCTTTGCTGAACTGAGCTGGTGGTCCAGGGAGCCTGTTGTCAATTTTCTGCTGGTGGACAGTCTGGGTGATTTATGGAAGCAGCATAATGCTTATGCATGAGCTTGTGCTTGTATTGTGCCTGATACTATGATTGCTTCAATTTACAGATTTGTTGATAGACCTTTGCTTGCTTGGGGTGATGCTGTGCGGTTTCCCTATTTTATGAAGCTATATTAATATAAAATTGATAGAATATAATGAAGAATGATGCCCCCATATTTTTGTTTCTCTGTAAAGGATCACATGCATTTAGTGTTCTGTACAAATATGATCTCATGCTGTCCCTGTTGCACATAGGATTTTCAGTCGCTTTAAAGAAGACAGTCTGGAGTTGTCATTAACACCTCTTCTTACCGCTTTCTTTCCTTGGGCTGAGGTCTGTGGTTTGAGAAACAGATCACATGGAGAATGCTGTATTTTCTTTTCCTCTTACCTAGAAACTTAGTCTCATGGAAGAGTAGTCAGGACTTCTGCATGTGCAGGATTCTTCACTGAGGTCAGTGGATGCAGGCAGGACCTTAACTTCAGGGCTTATTTTATATCAACGTTCTATTGCCAAATGGCATCTCCCCAAATCTGGGCTGAATTGAGTGGTCCTGGTAAGTACAGGCTGTGCTTGAGACCCTGACCGAGGTCCCACTGGTGTGAATGGCTGGGGACAAATGAACCTGGAGGCATGCAGCAACATAACTGCTCTCCATCAGAAGAGCAGGTAAGTGCACCATGTCCGACACTGTCAGTCCCCGTAGCACAGTCTTCAATGCCCCATAACTCTACGCCCGATAAAAGTAATTCTGTTGCCTTCAGTAGAAGCTCACTCAAATCCTGTAAAAAGTGTAAACAACGCTGCTGTAGCAAACCTTCTCTGTAGCTAACATTTTTCCTGCTAGGATGATAATTCTTTGGCCCATACCACTTGTGTACACGTGCACGTAGTAGCCTCGCAACAAGTTGGGTTTGAAATGGTCTGTTGCTTTTATGTCTCACATTGTTTAATAAACCGTTAGAAATATGATAGAGTTCTCCACCAGTGTTGTTCTTGTCAATATTCATTCTTTATATTGGTTGGCCTCAACTGTATGAGATTCATGCTGGTGCAAATATCCATTAATGCTCATTTTCCAGCTGATTATATTCAAAGGCAATGTCAGGTGCGCACAGCAGCACCTGTCCAACCTCAGTTTGGACCGCGATTTCTCACTGAAATCCTGATCATCTGAAGTGCTAACCTGATATTCTCGTTAGTATCAGAGTTGTGGACCTGCTGCAGAACATGCTGTGGTTGACCCAGCTGTAGTCTGCTTGCTAAATATGTTTGAAATGTATTCTGGCTTCTAGGGATCTTTCTCAATGCGACAGGTCTTCAAAGACTTTTTTTATTTGGTTGTTTGTTGTTTTTTGGTTTTTCCCCTTTAGATAGGGCTTCCTTTCCTCCATTTGCTGGGTTCCTTGGCAACCATTTGTCCTTGAAAAAAGGAATGGGTTTTTAGAAGAATGGATTTTGGCTTGGTTTGCTCCTAAAATGAGCTTAGGTGCAGTATCTTTAATTTAAAAGAAATGCAAAGTGATTCCTGCCAAGAGCTCCTAAAAGTCAGCTTTCTAAACAGCTGATGAAGGAAGTAATTGGGACGTGTCAAGTGGGTAATGATGGTAGGGGAGAATCTGATTGTAGCCCCATTTGATCTTAGAGTACGGAGAAGCAGTTCTGGCTGGGTAGGGACTGGCTGGGCAAGGATTGGAACTGGGTTAGAAGTTTGTTTGAATGTCAGATAAATTAGCCATATGTCCTTCCTTTTTTATGATGCGAACAACATATTTTCTTCAGCTGGGAAACCTGCTGTGGTTTTCCTCTATCTTTCTAAAAGGGTAAATATGAAGATGTGCTTTTCATCAGTAAGATTTGAGCCACTCAGGCACTTAGTGTGTCCACTGGCCAAAGGCTAGGAAGCTGTACGTGGCCTAGCAAAGCAGAGAGGTGTTGTGGTGATGAAGTGATTAGTACGCAGTAAAAATATCAAACAGCAAAGCATCTCACATTTACGTCAAGAAGTATTTGCTCATGACCCGCTTTCCAAATGGAAAGGAGGAGATGGCATAGGTGGGTGAGCTTAAAATAGCGTGCAAAAGGACCCCACACCAAGAAACCCGTAGGCACTGTAACCACATGACAGCCCCAAAGGGACCTCAGCTGCTTGCTGAACTGCCTTGGGAGTGCAGTAGAGCCATCTGCAGCTGCTACACAATGAAATTTCTAGTTTAACATCTGGACTGTGTGGTTATAATAGAAAATATTACGGCAAATGGTAGCAGATTATTTTCTTTGTCTTGTGTTATTACTGAGCATCATCATGCATGTACTGTTGTCGTTGACAAAGAACTTTAATTCTAAGCCTCTATTTTAAGATGCTTACAACTACTCTGAAATATCTGTCCTTTAGCTGAAAGTCTTCCTTTCTATTTTCAGCAGAGATGTGGGTTTACTTGGAAAGTTTCAAATTCCATTTGATTGTTTTTTTACATTTTTGTGAATTTAAACAAAACCCCCTTCATGTCACCAATGAAGAACTGTATTTGATTTATTTATTGCATTGCTTTTCAAAGTATGTGCACATTTCTATCAAATATAGACTTATGAGATAGAGGAATCTATGTTATTGCTAATTCCAGCATTTGGAAAATGTATTTCAAGCTCTACTGAAGTGAGATACATACCTTTTTATTTACCTTCTGATTTATGAGCTTCAGATTGTTCTTGCGTTTTGTTGTCTTTAAGTTTTCATTCTACTTCTTGAGTGCTAGAACCTTAAATGTCTTTATGTTTTTGTTCAATGCTCACCTAAATTCAGCAGTGGGGTTTTTTTCCTAGTTTGGGAGATAATACAGTGGAAACTGCCTGATCAACTCTTAATTTCCACCAAATCTTGAAAAATTACACATTAGGGTTTTAAAGACTTTAAAAGATTTTTGTTTTTTTATTTTGTCGTGTGGTTCTTAATATATATTATGTTTGGTTATTTTCTTTTAGTCTTGCCGCTGCCCTTCAATTTAAAGCACATGTTCTTGACTCATGGTTGTAATTTGATGTGGTATTTTAATCTGAGAAATAAGCATAAACACCTTCCCAGAATTTCTGAGCACTTTGTCTTAGAATTGACCTTCTTGACATAATATCTCTAGAGGGCTCTTGTGAAGTATGAGGCCTAGATTTAGCCCTAATACACTACTAAATAAACTGAAATCTTCCCCTGATAAGAACAGCCCCAGGAGCGATGCTCGTAGCAGAGTACTAAGTTTTCTTACAACTGGGGGTACTAACAGGTCTTCCAGGCACAAAGTCATTGAGCTTCATAGACACCTTTGGACACGTATATTTCGTCGTTACCATATCATAAATGAGTTAACTGAAGGCCTTGCCAAGAGTCGTGCAGCCGCGCTGGGGGCTGGCTACCACCGCCATGCTGCCGGGGGAGCAGAGCCTGAGCAGCCCCTCTCGCTGCCCGGCTCTCCTGCTGGTTACCATGACATTTGATCACCTGGAAATAGGCTCCGGGAAGTCTGGGTCTTGTTCTGCGGCTCTGGGAGCTGGGATCTGCTCCGTTTTTCTGGCGTGGGTTTGAGGGGGAGGGTGCCGAGAGCACCTTAATGCTAATTCCCTTCCCCATCCCTGTTCCTTTCCAGATCAAAGAACCAGGCTACTGAATTTAGACAGGTTGGTACCGCCGATCGTTTAATTTCCTCCTCACGGATTTTGCATTTGTGCTTTCGGCAGCTGCTTTGTAATGTATTGAGATTTTCCTTTCTGCTGTACATCTCTATGGGTTAAAAGGCTGCTGTTAGGATCCCCACGGTGGTGGCTGGACTGTAGCACGTCTGTCCACTGCACTGCAGGACCATTTAGGATGTCCACTCATTCACCGTAGTGTAGTGCTGCTTCTGAAGTACTGCCTGTGATTAATTTATCTGCTTCTCAACAACCCTAGCTAATTAATAATGCTTATAGTGGCTAACATTGCTCAGACATCTGTGCATGCTACAGCTGTTCTTACAGCGGCTGATTACCAGAATTAAAGGTTATATGTGGGACAACTAGAAAGATCTCGCAAACCTGCCAAACTATCCTTATATAAAAATGCATTTTGTGCCTAAAATGCTCCTTATTCTAGGATCTCACTCTTAATATTTTCTTTTCTTTTTTTTTTTTTTTATTATAGCAGTGATGGTTTTATCACTTGCCTGCAGTGGATGGGCTTCCAAATGCATCATACTTTGTTTCCTGTTACCTTCTGCTGTTTATTTGCAGCTAGAGAAGTGGAAGTTGGAAGTATGTGGTGTGGATGCTACAGATTTTTATTACTGGCATATCTTTATTTCTCTATCAAGGTAACTGGATCAGGAAAAAATTAAAAAATATCAGACTGATCTTCATATTATTTCTCAGTCATGAATTTTTTTTTTTCAATTCTGTAAGATTTAAGAAATGTGCACAATGAACTTAATCTTTGTGTGTACCTCTTCATGTGATTTCTCTTTTGCAGCCACTGTCTTTTAAATACTCTAACAGAGAAACTCAACCTACAAAAAGATGAGAAGAGCAGATAATGTTCATAAGCCAGCAGCCCTATTTCAGTCTTCCTCACTGTTTGACAGATCAGGAAGGGCAACTGCTGCTAATCATCACTACAATCTCAAGGCACTTGGGAAAATGGAAATATTAGTATTTTTTTTAACATCTTACTAGGTCATGAGCAGGAGTGTTAATCACAGTATGTTGGCCTGATTCCGGTTTGGAAATTACATTCTGCTGAGCAAATGCACCCCGTTGCATTTTCAATGGTTCACTTCTTATCTTAAAAGGTGTGGAGCTGCTGAACAAAGTTAAAGAACCGGGGCTTCCCAACCACCAGAAACATTTTAATGGTGGCTGAGGTCAACCTGCACTAACTTTTCCTCCTTGTCCATCAACTTAGTTTACAAAAGTACTTTAAACATGAAAGTGCAGTGCCTCACCTGAAGGGACACTCAGCCAGTGAGTTATGGGGGACAATTGTAAAAGTGTGTGTGTCGAGGAAGACTGAGGCCTCTGCTGACTATTGGTGAGCTCTTGTGGCTGTGGAAGTATTAAAAGTCTGTTTTCGTAAGTTTTCCATCTCCGTGGTGGGAGCAGTTAGTGTGGGAATATTAGAGAAAACAGGGCGGTAGGAGCTTCTGTACAGAGTGAGCACAATAGGATGAGAAAAGTGAAACTTCTGCAACTGGTGGTACTGAAATTATCCAAGGCGTCTGGTTGTACTACCTCTAAGGGGCTGAAATGAAGATAGCCATAGTGAGAAATGTTTAAAAAACACTTTGCAAGGATAGAGACTTTTATCAAAAAAGACAGGGTGTTTTGTGGTGGTGTTTTTGGCTTTATTTTTTCCACAACAGAAATGTTTTGCTGCATATTGCCAATACTGCTTGAATGGAACTGGCTCTTAAGGTATCTAAATGTGTCTGAGTAGGTTCCAGTGACTCTTGGGCAACTGGAGCACTCAATAACAAGAGAGGAAAAAAACATGCTTAATACGATCTGTTAAACTGGAGCATTTTAATCAGAGCTGAGCTCTGAAGGAACCAGGTGTTATTTTGCTCCTGGCAGCAATTGAAACTTCACAGGCTTTTCATGACATCACGTCTTTTCCATGTCTTAGCCAGTGACTCATCTTGCTTGCCTGTTTGTTCCTATTTCTAGCTGCCAGCAGGAACAGTAAGCTCAATATTAGCATTCTCTTTATTAATGGCACATACTAGTCTGCCCAAGGTCACTCTCTTCACTCACACTTGTGGTTCTTGGTGGGTCGGTTTTTTCTCCCCTTTGTCTTTCTCAAGGTGACTTTTATTTAGCTGATTCTTGGCGGCTTCCACTCAAAAGTCCACTTTGGCAAAGGAAATGTGTGTGTGTGTTAATGTAACATCCAGGAGCTCTGATCACAGAGCAGAGCCCTTCTGTACCGAGCGCTGGGCAAATGCATGGCTAAGGAGGTCTCAGCCCCAGAGAGCATGCAGTCTGAAATGCAGGTGCTGACATGAGAGTAGTGGGACAGGAATGTAACAGCCGCCTTGCCATGGGCATCAGTAGTATTGACTAAAACAACTATAGAATTGCTGTAGGTTGTGAGAAATGTAACATTTCACATTGCAACAGTCCAGAAAGGTAAGGCAATGCTGTTTGCTTCCCCAGCTTCGAGCAGCTAGCAAGGTCCAGTGAGGAAGGCAGAACAGGGCAGC
The DNA here is from genome assembly GCF_000687285.1 of Phaethon lepturus. Taxonomy (NCBI): domain Eukaryota; kingdom Metazoa; phylum Chordata; class Aves; order Phaethontiformes; family Phaethontidae; genus Phaethon; species Phaethon lepturus. The sequence continues at coordinate 40,019 of NW_010516750.1, forward strand.
AGCGGAGAAGGCTGCACATACAGTTTGAGGGATCTGCCTACAGGTGGGAAGAGAGCCGGGGGGGGCAGAGGTTATGGATGGCAGAATGACACTCTCAGTGTTCATGACAGGGACACCGGCATAGCTCTGCGCAAGCGTCAATGTTTCCTCACCCATACAGATATTTCCTGGTACCTTAATGTCTAACAACTTGCTGCCCCCATAAGCGTGGGGCTGTGAAGTCAATTATCCTGTTTCTAAGGCTGACCAAACTCCGAATGAGGTATAAAAAGCTATAGCATAGGTGTTGCGATGTGATGCAAGGAAGAGGTCTTTGAAGACCCAAAATTGTGGCTGTTGCTGGTTATTGGTGTTGATGTAGCCTCTGTTCTGACTCTGAGCAGCCTAAGGAAGGATGATGCTAAGTACATGCATCTTGTAATTGTTGCCAACCAGCTGGACAACAGGTGACTCTTATTCTTACATATAAGATTAGGTATTAGGAAAAATTTATTTACTGAGAAAGTGGTCAAGCAATTGGAACAGACTGCCAAGGGAGGTGGTGGAGTCACCATCACTGGAAGTCCTCAAAAAACATGTAGACATGGCACTTCAGGATATGGTTTAGTGGGCATGGTGGTGTTGGGTTGATGGTTGGACTTGATGATCCTAAAGGTCTTTTCCAACCTTAATGATTCTGTGACATTATTCTTTAAAACAAAACTAAATCAAACCATAATCCTTTAAAAAAAATTCCTAGGTTTAATTCTTTAGAGGCTGTTTGTCACATACACTGCTAGAACAGTCACGGTGCTGAGGGGATTAGATCTGGTACAGTTGAGAAGTTTCAGTGACGTTTTGTTTGGAACAAATAACTTGTGGCTGGAAATCTTCACTAGAAGAACAATGGTTCAGAATCAGGGATTCTGATTTTTCAGACCTGCAGCAAAGAGCATCTGTCATGATTTAAAAACTCAGATATGTTTCCTGTGTAAGTACCTTGCTGTTTCTGTTTAGACAGTCAAGTAAACTTAAGAAAAGCTGATTGTGCTCCTGTTGTGAATGTTTAGGTGATGGATTTTGTGAGTAGAGGGCATCTGCACATAATGCAAATGCATTTGGGTCTTTTTCTCCTCTGATAAGCAGTGAATTTTGATTGCTTATTAATGCAAAACCTTCAAATTTTTGTCTCAAGCTACCAACTAATGATCTTGTGGGGGTTTTTAATTGTTCGTATCAAGGACAAGTGCATATGTAAGCTACAGAAGAACAGCGTTGTTAGCGTGAATATACCTCACAGACACCCTTCTGTGCTTGATTACAACCACGCTTTCCGATTCCTCATGGGGGACAGCCAAACAGGCTTCTGCATACTGAACGCTCAGGCTATTTTTCCTAGGCATTTGCTAGACTGCTAATTGGAGCTACACCAGATTTCTGCTGATCCCTGCCTGTGCTTCATCTATTTGACTTCTAATGAGTTTGTGGTCTACCTGGAAATCTTGCAGACAACTTGGAGGGGGCAGGGGGAAGCAATCTGCATCAGTTATTTTCTCCTTCATTAGATAAATGTCTTGCACATAGAAAACTGATAATGTATATTTACCTAAGATTTGTGGTGTTTAAACTGATGCAAGGGCAGCTACTGTAAATGCTGAAGAAAGTGAGCTCAGATTTTGCCGTTTGTTTTATTTTATATTGAGGTATCTGGGGGGGATGGAGGGTGTTCACTGAAGCTAGCATAAAACATGGTGTGAGTCAAGAAAATTAAGCCAGTTTATAGCTGTCTAAGAAGCTAAAATAACCTGAGGAACAAATTCACTTCAGGGTGATATTACAAAGATTCAAATGGATTTGGAGAAATGCACCTAAAATCCTTTAAGGGGAGATGACATGCATTGTACCTGTACAGTCAAACAAAGCAAGGAATCCATCAGTGACTCGCAGAGAGATGAATTATGTCTCTGCATTGTACCACATCACTACCAGGGCAAGGTTATGAATAAACTTTACATACCATGAAATATAGGATGCCTTCCCCCCACCCCCTTCTGATAACCTGAGAAGGCAGGCACCTAGTATATACTAATGAATATGCAAATTGCCTTCCTAATGAGGTGAGTGCCTTGTCCCCCAGAGAACAGGTTATGACTAAGCACATGCATGTAGTCCTTTGGGGTTCTGTACCTCCTGCAGCCATGTCCCTGTCTCTTGCCACCATATACATTGCTCCCCCCGCAAGGGGTTTGCAGGCAGAATACTGAAATCAACAAACCAGAATTACAACATTTCAGAGCTTTTGGGCAGATTGCCTTTAACACAGATGAACTCTGTGGGCTGAGCCCAGTTCCTCACTGAGCCGAGGGTACCAGGGCAGGTTTTGGAAGCCACCCTCGGAGTCCCTTGGGGCTACTTCCCAGGACAGCCTGGATGTACATCCTCAGAGCTAACTCCTTGCTCTGAGCCATTGTCAAATTTAATATCTTTCCAAATTATTCTGCGTCTAGCTTGACAATGTGTCTTGCAGTCACTTACTGCCAAGTCTCAGCCTCATGCTCTAAGTCAAAATAAGCACTAGTTAAACACAGAGCAGGAAATAGAAGATGAGATTTGAAGAACCTGGGATTGCAGGTGTAAAACAATAATGCTGTGAGCATGAGAGCTGAAGAAGCACAACTTCCTATGGATTTGTTTCTTTTTGTTGCTTACAGGATCCGAGAATTTACTAATACTGATTTAGGTCTTTCTCCTTGTGAGGCTTGAAGAAAGTCTCTCCACTGTGGATCCTTTGGTGTTGGAAAAAGATAAGCATTGCACTTAAGCTATTTTCCCCAGCTAAGATATGCTTAAGGTCTGTCATCTTCACCTCACCAACTATTTTCATAACATTTGTAAGAATGTACCTTGGAGAGAGTTTTCCCTCAGTCAAATTTGATCAAAAGTAGAGTTATAAAGAGCATATACATGTGCATGTGCAGAGAATGATGATTTAATAAGCCTTGTGTCCTTAGGAAATCAGGCTAACATAAAGCAACTGTCGTGTCTGTGAATAAACAGAACAGTGCTATTGCTGCTGAGACTTTTCCCACTTGAAGAAGTACAGTCAGGATCTAGTTGGCACAGCTGGTTTAGCTGTTCAGCTGCTAAGCGGGGATGCGGTGTCAGTGAATATGAGTGATGGATTTATCAATGGCAGGAAAAGAAATGGTCACTCAGGCTGCACGGTGTACTCCACCTTGTTCTGGTACTTCTTGTCAGGAGGGAACAGGAGGACTCTCTCTCAGTCAGTGTGCAGTGCCTTGCTGTGATCAGCCAATGGACTACCCCGTCTTGAAATAAATGCACAAGTTTCAAGGACAAATCTCTTCTTTTTCCAGAGGATTGTTGGAGAAACAGCAAGATTCCTGCCGCATCACCTCTCCACTGCGAC
>NW_010516750.1:43458-52681 GCF_000687285.1 Phaethon lepturus
GGAAATTTGCGGTGCGTTACAGCTGTGCACAGTCTCGTGGTGGTGCAATAGGCAGAGCCTTTTAAGCAAACTGCAGGGAGCTGATTTACAAGCACTTTCCTCCTACAGAGAGCCTCTGTGGTGTTCTGGTGCGGAGCAACAGGCTATCATTGATGTTTCCCTCTTTCATAGACTGGCTAGCATGTGTTCTGGAAGGGCCAACACTGTCTCTTGCATGCAACAAAAACAAAGCTGCATGTATGGGAATGGTGGGCAGAAGGTTTTTAAAGCTGAGTAGTTGCCCACCCACTGCACCTTGTGTGTTTTCTGGGGTTGTGGTGATGTGCTGTGTCTGATCAGAAACCGACTCTATACTCCTGCAAGAGTGCTCTACATAGATTTATTTTACTCTTCCAACCAGCTATATGATTGATAAGTCCTTCAGGGTTTTTTTCTCTAGAGAAGAGAAACTTTAATCACATTTTTAAACCAGTTGGAGTAAATGCTGTCTTAAGCGTCGGGTTTGGAGGACTAAAGGACCATTCATTTCAGAACTGCTAACCTGTAAGCAGTCAACACCTTGTGCGGAACATGTGCTTTGAAGGTAAGGCCTTGTGCCTCCATGAAGCTGTTTCACAGAATTGCCATTTGCCAAAAGATGGATGAAATATGTTTGTTCAAATGATAGGTGAGAATGAGAGAGACGTTAAACACAAAACTTGTCTCTTTGGTTCAGAAGGCAGGTCCAGAGGGAATGGTTTAGCTGCAGGACTGCTGATCCGATGTAGAAATATTCCTCAGTTTAAGAGCAGGCACCCAAAATGAGAGGAATAAATGTTGTTGACATCCAACAGATGGTAGCTGACATGTTTTCCAGCTGTCAAAAGTCTTTTGAAATTCTTCTGTTGTATATGCCAGAGTTTCACCTTTGTGCTGCCACGCTGAACGTAGAAATGACAACTGCAGGTAGAGGTATTCTACAGCACTCTATGGGTAAAGAGAATTAAGCTGAACCAACAGAAGAGGATTAATAAATCTCAAATTAGTATGTGCACCTCAGACATCATGATTGGGATATTCCACATAAAATTCACTTTGTAGTATAATTTTCATTGCATCATGTCTTTAATTGTTGTCTCTAACCTCAGGTGAGAACTGAGTCACCCGCAGCATCTATCTCAAGGACATTTTCCCGATCATGACACTAAATTGCAACACATAAATGTCTTTTTGCCTGGTACAGTCCTGGGCTGTTTTCTATTGCCTCTGCTTTGAAGTGTCAGCTTTCGGTGAACTCTGCTAACATTTTATTATTGCGCTGAGGCAGAGAAGAGCAATTAAAGGGTTGACAGCTTTGATTTTTTTTTTAAATATTACATGTGTCAAAATGCATTTAACAAATCACAGTTGATGCAAAAGCCCAATTAATGCTAAAATGTAAGTAAAGTTCATTTCAATTAGGAGCAAATGAGAATTTAAAAATGTATAATAACAAAAAGTGGGTGCCTTATTTTAGATATAGGACCTAACTACAACTCCTGTTTCTAAGAACTGAAGTCTTAAAGCCTAAATATTCCTTTCTGTTCCAGGATACAGCTGGACAAGAAAGATACAGGACCATCACTACAGCCTACTACCGAGGAGCCATGGGCTTCATCCTCATGTATGATATCACCAGTGAAGACTCCTTCAATGCAGTGCAGGATTGGTATGAAATGTTGTTGGCTTGGGGTTTGTTCTTTTGGGCAATTATCTCCTCACAATTGTTTGTTGAGAACATTAGACATCCTACCCTCCACAGTGCTTTGCATTACCGTGTTCTTTCCTCTTCATCTGAACTCCAGGATAAATAATTTGTTTTTTAAACTGCCCTTAGATAAAGTTCTACAGCGTCACTTTAATGAAAAAGTTATAATTCAAATATATTTGCATATTATAGCATTGTAAAGAAATTAATTCTTTAATGCATTATTTGGGCTTATGAGGTTTCTGGCTATGCAGCTAAAACAATCCAGCTTAACAGTGGTTGTTCAAGTCAAATCTCATTTTAAATCTAATAAGATTAAATCTTTCCAAACTGCCTTAAAAAGTGATTTTTTTAATATTTTTTTTTTTTAACATGCAAGTGTAGACACATGGAACAGTATTAACCTTGCCTAACTTGAGATGATTAAAAATCTAACTCGACCCATTTAAAACTTGTGGAGTTTAAATTAGTTGTAGTTGTAATAAGAGGAGGAAGAGCAAGGTCTAGGGCAGAAAGCAAGCATACCCCTTGGAAGGGGCTTGTCTGTTACCACTGACTACAGAAAGCACCTGAAGACTCTGTAAGGCAGTGCTCAGTGTGTGGAATGGTGAGATGGGGGAGGAGGAGTTACCTATTGAATGGGAAGGGTGAGGACTTAGCCCTAAAACTGGGTATGAAACACATTCTCAGCTGTTATAAGCTCTTCTGGATCCACTGAATTCAGTACCAATGCAGAAACACCAGAAAATTATTTCTGGGCTTTCTGCTGACAAAAAAACAGGAAATATTTTTGGATTACAATGAAAAAAGAAAGCACCAGATCAGTCACTTTAAAAACTCCATGGCAGTATCAAAACTGCATTGGAACCCAGGCTCGTCTCTCCCACGTTTTGGTGTGCATTTCCCCTTCCCCACCTGGAGGCTCCCCTTGTAGCTCATGCCACCTGTCTTCCTCCTCAGGAAGAAATGTCCCACCTCACCCCACACTGTGATCTGATTTTGGACATGGAGCTGTGGCCTAGACCTTCTTCCTGCTCTCCTGCCTTCCAGACAAGTACATGTACAGAGCAGGAAGAGTAGAGGTCTTGCCAGAAGAGCCAGAGCACATGTCGTTTCTGTGGCCATGGGCAGTTCCCGCAGCCCCCTCAGTGGCAGCCGATGGGAGGTGTTTTCTCAGCAGGGACCCAGCACAATGCCTGGGGTGAAGACATCTGAGCTGCTGCTGTGAGGTGGTGGCCGCAGGCACGGCACAGATAAGCAGAAGGCTGGACCCTGTTGCTGGAGCTCACGTCCTGCTGTGACGTCCTCTCAAAGGGACACCAGACCTTGTGTGGGAAATACGGGGCACGGGGAGGTAGGTGAAAGGCTGTGTTTATCTTCAGAAGTAGTAGCTCAGTGACTCCCCTCAAATGTCTTGCAGTCGTTTCTGCTTGTTACCCCATTGCCGAGTACTGCAGGTGGGTATGGTCAGTGTGCAAAGAAAGGCAATGCAGTGGTTAATGTCATCTCCCAAGTCTGATTGATTGGCAGTGATCTCGGTGACCTCCCAGGAACATGTGACAGCGGCATGTAGGTGACTTAAAATTTTCTTACCTAATAGATCAGAAGAGCCTCCTTCTCTTGGAACATACGCTGGCTATGGCACTGGCTCCTAGCATCCAGCTCAGCATGGCTTTTTGTTGAACGCCTATTCTATACTCCCTAATCTAGGTTGTAATTTAAAAGTTGCAGCAATGTAGTTTGTTGTTTCTAGTAATTTGGCCTTCCTCCAAGGCTGCCCATTATTTGTTCTCATAGTCCCCTGACGCAGTTCGTCATGGTCATCACATCTACAGATGGAGTCTCCACTTTCACCCTGTCTCAAGTATCATGACACCATGCTGCAGAAGGTGAACTGCAACACCTTCCCTGGGCTGTCCTTTAGCACCTAATGATAGAGGAATAAATTTTTTCCTTGCTAGAAACACAAACCCAAAGGCTTTGCCAAAACGAGGTTCCTCCACGTGGCACACCCTCCACCAAGCTCAGGTGAAGCTGTTTCTCCAATGTCTGCACAGGGATTTTTTCCATAGGAGTACAGACATGTGAGCTAGGGCAATATCTTTCACTAAACTATACATTTTTTTCTCTGTATGTCAGGAATCTTTCCAACCATCACTTTTAAGATTTTGAGCCCAAATGATGTAATGAGGCAGATAAAATTAGCCCGTGATAGCTCATTTCCTTCCTTTCTGAAGCTTGTCCACAGGAGAGCAGATGAGGACTGTAGCAAAGCCAGCATCGCTGTGCCAGCAGAGTCCTCTAGTGGCGATGCAGCTAAGAGATGGTTTTTTTCCCAGTCTGCAAAATTTCATCCTAAACTTCTGAAAAGACAAGAAATGGAAACAAAAGCTTTTGGCTGGTGCTGGTGCTGCTATATCAAGCCCTGCCATTTGCTAGCATAGCAGGTAGGTAGAATTCTTGAGGGATTTTTTAATTTTTTTTTTTTTACCACGCTGTGTGATACAGTTATGCTTCCAAAAAACATTACACTGAATCTGGTCTTCAGAGACTAACTGTACTCCCTGGAAAATTAAGGTGTCTACTACTTGAGCTCCTTTAGCTCAGAGCCTTTATCTCTGTGAGCCTAGTCCCTTCTTCAGGTCAAGTGCAAGACAGCGGCAGCATGCCTAATGATAAAAACAGAGCCCTAGCAGTCCTGCAGTGCTTCTGTTTGGTGCTGGTGAGAGGATGGAGTGGCAGCAACTGGGAAGCTGCGCAGGCTGCAAATTCACTAGCATGCCCCTCATGCTCAGCCCTGCCTTGTCTCATCCATCACACGTGGATGGGACAGCCTTCCTGCTCTGCCTGCTGTGCCCAAGAGGGAGGACCTCTGTAAGAGTGAGAGGGCTGGAGCCAGGAGGTTTGGGACATGAGATGGGCTGGTGGGAGGACAAGTGCCTGAACCACTACTTCTCTGCTAATGAAGCTGTTCCTCCCAGATCCCCAGCAAATGGCAGTTGCAAGCTGCTTTCTACCTTGCAAGGAAGGTGTGTGGCCCTATACATGAGTTGCCTCTCTTCTTGCAGAGGTTTAGGTGAGGCTACAATAAACCACGCTAGTTCTAAGACCATATTTCAACCTTCACTGAAATTAAATGGGTCATCCACCTGAAATATATGCAAAAGCTAACAGCAAAGCTCATCCCAGGTCTTCTTACATCCTGCGGGTTTCCAGAAATTACAGCAATTAATCCTACACATCCTTTCTCTCTTTTAAGTGCCCTGCTATCCTAGCTGGCTAGTGATGTGTTTTTCAGTGTCTAGCTACAGTAAATAAAGAATACTATGAAGTTGAATATTGTGTCATAAGTGCAGAATGATGCAGCAGATTGGCTGAACTTCTAGACATTGAGAATAAATCAAGCAGTACTGAGTAAATGTGAATTAAATCTGGTAAGGAACCTGTTAACCTTCCCAGCTGTTTCTAAAATACTGTGTGTAGATGGAATTTGAGTGTTTCTCCGGCATAGAAAGGTGCATAAACCACCTGCCGTGTGATCATGGGACTGGGTTCATAAAGCAAATACAATCAAGCTTAGGAAGATACCTCAAGAAAATCATCAGCAAATAAAATATGAAGTGATGCCCCTTCCACTAACTTTTGGCTGCTGCCCATCCCAGTCCATTTGCATTGGCTGCTAAGAATTTCCCACCTGAACATAATTCCTCAGTCCTAAAATTGTACCCATTCGCAACACCTTGGAATGGGTCAAGTTGTGTGTGGTAGTCATCTATGTGCTTTACAGTAGGACATTCTTCAGTCCTAAAGCTTGTTTGTTCTTGCTGGTGCTGGGCCTACTGCTGCTTAGTGATTCAGTTTTTTTAAGGTGCTGTGTAAGCAGGCTGTCAACATGAGTCTTGGCCCATCTCACTGCTTTCTCTTGTACCATCTCTTCCTGCAGAGTTCCCTACAGAAAACAAGCCAAAAGCATGAACAAACAGCTGAACCGGAGACCTAGCACTCCAAGTAAGCTCTCGCCCATGACAAGCTCTTACCTTCTGTTGAGCTTATAGGGGTACAGAAAGTTCTCAAAATTCGTCTTTATAATTACACTGAAATTATGGGAATTTCTCTCTCCATCAGAGAGAGATCTTTTCCCTTCTAGACTGCTCCAGTGTCTCAGCGCTTATATCCTCCCTCTGGCTGGGAAATTGCCATAGCAGGTTGTGCTCACTAGCCTTATTAACCTCCAAGCCTTTTCATGAAGCTCCAACATCCCCTCTAAACCTGCCTCCCATGTATGTATGGTGCGATTTACCTCTCATCTCTGGCTCATCGGCATGTGACTGTTTTAGCAGCCTCCTGACCTGGCCTTACCTGCCCACAAGGGAAATGAGAATATCTCTTCCAGCCTGCCATATGCTTTCTTCCTTGGGTGATCTCTTTACCTCACTCTTTCTGTGGGTGGATGTTCTACAGAGGATTCTGGTTTGCTTCATGTCACTTCAGAAATACTTCACCTAAACCAAACAAAGGCAGTCTTTCTCCTGAATGAGGAGGATCATGGCTGTATATCAGGTGTTTAGACAAGTTTTCAAGGTAGTATATGAATGTGAGGTATAGTCTTTCCTTCATTCATGTGAATCAGCGCAATTAATGATAATTATCTTGAAGAGCTGAGAAAGAGTAAGATACACAATTTAAATGCATTTGGAAATGTCTAGGACATGACCTGTTCTCTTGTTCCTTCACTTGGAAAGGTACAGCAGATTGTATGAGAAGCCTTGAAAGATTAAGCCTGAGTGATCTTCCTTACTGCAGCGTGGCAAGAGTACAGTCAGGTTATTTTAGAAGAAAAAGCATAAATGGGCAAAAGCAAAGGTGGATTTTACCTGGTATTTTAAAATAACTAATTGTTTTGTTTGAATAACAAGACATCTTTCCTGTAGGTTAAGTGAAAGGGTTAAGTGAGCTTTCACGGCTTTCAGCTCAGTTTCTAGATCTTTTTAGTAGGTTCCTTTGGCAGTTATTCTTTGACATTGGCTTGATAGTTTTGTGTGTAGATAAATCAGTGGTTTATACCTCATTTGAAACTGTACTGAAACTAGAATATACTCAGGATTTCATACTCTAAAGTAAATAGAAAATATTATGGAAACTCTGCTTTGGACAATCTAGACAATTTCACAGAAGGGAAGAAAAAATTGGTTAAATTTAACTTAGATTTAAGAAACAGCTGAGTTCACAAATCATCGGCTTTATTTTTCTTTAAGGCTGATCACCAAATTAGGCTGTTGATATATGCATGTAACTGTGAACCTGAGACTATTTTTCTTCTAAGTGTGAAGCATAAAAGCCATGCTTTATCATTAATTTGGGGAATTCAGCACAAATAAAGCACAGCATTGTTACTGTGTCACAGGAATATGTTCTTTTCAGTGTGTATATTGGACTGCCCTGATAATTGTTGAAACATCTCAACCGCACAAGCCTTTGTATTTATTTATTTACCTTTCCAAAAGCTTCTGGAAATTTGCTGTTTCCTTTTGCATGGGGATCAGCGTTTCTTTTAGACTTTCTTCCTAACTCTTTTTGTTTGCGTTTTGGTTTTTTATATTATTCCTAATAAGTGCAAATGGCAGTGTTCTGAGAAAGAGGATTTTCACCTACTTGTACAAAACACTGAGAATGAGTTTCTGTGGGAGATCCTCCATGTTTTTTTCTTCTTTTTTATTTTCTAAGTAATTCTGTGTAAATAGCTAAGATTTTGTAGTGTGTCCCCATGCATCTCCCCAGGGACTGAAATTAATCCAGAGAGGGAAATGGGAGTCAGAACAGAAGATTTCATCTTTCTGGGCTTTTGGTTGATTTCTGAGGTTACCCCTTTCTGTGATGAGCCTTGGGAAACCCCAGAGTACTGCATAAACTTATCACAGATTCATGTTAGCTCTCACAGGGCTTGTCTACATGGAGGGACTCAGAAGGGTGAAAGTGGAGGAGCCAAACTTGGGTCTGGAGTGAATACCTTTCCAGGAGGACACTAAGAAGAGTAGGAGGTTTCACTGTGCAAAGTCCGTGATTATTTTTGTGTTCCATTATGGGTCTGGGCTTGTGCAGTGGGCTTGGTTTAGGTTTATGTTTTCCAGTGCAATCCAAACAAGCTGCTGCTTAAAGGCAAGTTTTACAGTGAAATGACCCCCTTTTTCATATATATCTGTGGAGTAATGGGACTGGCTGCTTTCCATGGGAGAGGCAAGTAAGCAACTCGAACTAATTAAAATTATCATTAGCAGATCAGAGCTGGAGGCTGCTGCTAATTCTAAAGAGAAGAAATCAAATGCTTTATTGTTAAGGGAGTTCAAGCAAACGAAACAGAACTGAAAACCTGAGGGGACTCCTGGCTCTCCTGGGGAATGGCAGGTTTGCCTGGAACTGTAGTGTCCTGTATAGAGAGGTAGCAAGTAGGTACAAAGAGTGGGAAGGTGAGAGGGACTGGAGGAGGAAAGGACTATATTGCCTCTGGCAGAGCAGCCTAATTACCTTTGGGAAGGAGGGAGTCTTAAAAGATAGAGCTAACTTGGAGATACAATGGATGAAAATGAATGCTACCAACCTAATACTGTTCTGCTGCTGGCTCTGTGACACCTCACTGAGGATGGTGGGAAAGTATTGGCCCCTCAGGATAAATAGGAAGAAAAAAATCTTCTGTTTTCTCATAGAAAAACTATAAAGAGGCTAAATGTAAGGTCAGACTCCTGGCATCCAGAGAGAGCTCCACTCCAGTTTCAGCACGTGAGCCACAGAGAGCTTTAGAGTCTTCAAGTTCATCCCAGTGCTCCTGCTTAAGCTCCCATGCACTTGATCCCTCTATCACTGAAGTTATCATTTGTCTGAACTTGACATCTGTCATTGCATCTGCTATTTCCTGCGTTAGGTATCACTTAATTCTGCTGAGATCAAATATTACCTCACAGAGCCTTACCTTCATCCCGTATCTTTCCAATTTGGTAAATTTTTGTTTCTCTTTAGCAATTGTTTCCATGTTCCTATGCAATTTTCAGTCTCCATGAACCAGTTTTCCTGTTCAAGCAAAGATGACTTAATGCTTCCATCTGTTTGACTCTCAAAACACAGTTTCTTATGGTGTTACTAAAGCTCTGCAGCAAATGAGCATCTTTTTTGTCTGCTCTGAACTATTGTTGTTATGTGTTTTACAAGAAGTTGTAAATATAGCATGAAGTGTATCTCTATTGTATGGCTTTCTCTGTAGGGACAATATCCTTAAGAGGTGTAATTGATTGTCGTTCCTCTGACAGATTACAGCTGAAGGAGAACAAGCTCTAGAAGAATGCCTTTTTTGTCCCTAGACTTGAAAAATCATTCAGTTCAGCTTTTTGTCTGGATCTCAAGACTTTGCAAGCGTTTTAAAGATCATAACAAGAAACTTTATTGTCACAAAAATTTAAGGAGTAGTAAAATAGAATGGTGCTATAAATTACACAGTCTGCATTCCTG
>NW_010516750.1:52712-55770 GCF_000687285.1 Phaethon lepturus
ATGTTGGTTAAAAGACAAATGTCTTGAGATGTTGATATTGTCGTTAATGGCACTTGTTTTCATGCTTAATATATGATTGTATTTTGGCACGGCTGATGAAAGGTAGCCATATTTTTTGACCTGCTGTAGGGCCACACAAATCAAGACTTACTCCTGGGACAATGCACAAGTGATCCTGGTTGGAAACAAATGTGACATGGAGGATGAAAGAATTGTTCCTGTGGAGAAGGGGAAACATCTGGCGGATCAGCTAGGTACATGTGAAAGACTTTCTTTCTACTCTTTTTCCTCTGCTTCTTTATACTGGGTTCCTTTTTATTGTACAAATTAAAGTCCTTCCAGCAGTAATACTTTAATAATGGTATCAAAACTAAGAGGCGTAACATATTCTAGGTCCATATTTTACTTTCTTAGTGCTGAATACTACTTTCTTTGTAGTGTTGCTGTATCTGTAAAGCTAATATCTAAGTATATAAGGAAAATAAAGTTTGTCTGGAGAGAACAGCTTTTATTAGTTCAGCAGAATGAAGAGAGAAAAAGGTTTTATATATACAGTTCTGTTTCCAGGTCGCTAAGTACCACAGAGTCATTTTCAGAATGCAAACATTGATTTTTGTAGAAGGAAATTTTTTTTTGCAACTAAACAATGAAAAAAGAAGTTTATACATTAGAACTGTAGAGTTGAATAAAATACGTTTTAAAAATGTACCAGGCTTCTCTGTCGAGGTAGGGAAATGGCATTATGTTATTGATACAGGATAGAAAAAGCAAAACAGTTTAATTGAGAGGAAGCTGGGATTGCAATGAAAATTTTAGAATGAACAGCAAAATAAACTCATCCTAATTTCTCATTTATCATTTTTTGTTATAGCATATATGATCTTTTTAATATGGAATCAGGTCTTCTGTGTTAAGATTTAACTATACAGTTGTCTTCTTTTAAAGAATTCATAGTGGCAAGTAAATCCTGTTAAAATTTAATTCAGTTAACAGTGGAGACCCTTACAGTGGGTATACTGTAAATATATGTTTAGCTTGTAAGAGTAGAGATTCTCACCAGACCCAAAGGAATCACCATCATCCCCAATTTGTAAAATCCTATGTTGTCTTCAATTCTTAAGCAGTAATTGGAGGGTTCATAATATCTTATTAAACTGGGGGTACTGGAGTTCCAGTACACATTGCATACATTGTTTTAATTTAAAGTGTGACCTTGATCAAATTGCCAATTATGGTTAAATCTCAGATAATAACTATTTATTAGTTGGGGGAAAGGTATAGAAACCATGCTCATAGATGAGTATAAAGTATGGCTTTCTGATAGGGACCTGTGTGATAGAAACAGAAAGATGGTCACTGTTCCAATCACATTATTTTTTCATGTTTTGTGTGCAAAAAAAAAAAAAAAGCACGTCTGCAAATGCCTGCAGGCTTGGAGCCTTCACGGGTAAATTCTACATGTGCTAAGCACAAAGGGGTCCATTCATGACTGGAGACTTGAGGCACTGCCACCATAAACAAATAATGAGCAAATATCAAACTGAACGCTCTAATTTCCCATCACTATTATTATTGTAATAATAATTCTTTAGATGTAGGACTAGCAAAGCAAAGACAGACATGGTTAGTTTGCAAAATCAGTTATGAGTTTAGTTATCAGAATCTAATTTGCTTTGAAAATATGAATGTGAACAAACTTGGTTCCTGGCTTGCAGACTCCAAGTGGGCTCATATATTTTGCAAGAGTAATTACACTGTTAGTAGTTGAAAATTTGTCCACAACAATGTAACAGCAAATAGAGTTTTACTGGAACTCCCACTCCTGTTTGGACTTCTAATGTTTTTTTCTCCCCCGCAAAATTCATCTGTTTGAGTACAAACCTGGCATCTAGAATCTGAACCCGTTACATATGGGACACTTCAGAACACACGTACACAGTTACCATAGCAACTGACTCCATCAGTAGGAAACTGTTCTGCTGAAGAATTCCCAGTTCTGGCACCGACCCGTCCTTGCACTTGTCCAGCTCATCCTAGAGAAACATACTCCAGTGCAGAGCAAAACAGAAGCTAACCATGCCTTTGCAAAATGCTGTCCCAGTTGTCATCTTCTGTAACCTCCCAACATACTAATGCCCTTTTTAAAAGGGCTGAAAAAATATGTACGTATTGGTTTATCCATCGGTTTTTCCTTGTATTAACTGTGATAATGTGTACAGCATTATCTGAAATTACTTTGTGTGTTAGGTAGATCTCTTTAATTGACTATCAACTGCTTAAACTGCTAGCTTTCATCATAACGGTTCACATAAAGGTTATCTTTCAGCATGTTTATCTAAGTTTATATGCTTAATGTGACATTAACATCATTGAAATAATTTCCTAATCGGATTAAAAAACTGTTACTGGGCTGAACAGGAACTAAACCAAAACAGATTCAGCCACAGCAGAAGCTAAGCCAATGCTGGACTGACAAACGTCCAAGTTCAGTGCCCTGATTTCTTGTGCCTTTTGTATACATTTTTAATCATCATCAAAGACGGCAAGTGGGGCAGACGGCACCCTCGTCTGATGCAGGACGAGGGCAAATGCCCTCCCCCATCACTCCACCCGCTGCCCCATGATTTTTAAAGTGTTGGAATGGGGTAGATACCTACTTGTTATCTCACACATTAAGGTGACTCAGTCTACCAGCAGCGGCGGACTAATCGATTAAGACAACTTATCTTTCCCTGTGTTTGTGGCAGATTCAAAGAACTCTGCATTGCATCAGTTTATCCCCAAAATGAAGCACAACAGAATGTAGCTTATTGCAAAATAAACTCTCTGTGGTGCTTGAGCTCTCACTCTTGGCAATATAATAGACTGGCAGAACGGAAGCAACAGCCATTGTAAGTGACAGTTGGCCTTTGAGACCCCTGGGGCTAGAAAAATAAAGAAATGCTTCACAGTTCGGCGCATTGCTGTCTGAGGCAGGGCTCAGGCTCGTCTGTGAGAAGGCTGGTTCTTGTATAGCGCAGGGTGTCAACGGGAGGCAGCACGAAATGGTGGCTGCCTG